>NC_037670.1:73105135-73199552 GCF_003255815.1 Theropithecus gelada
CTATCTAGTGCTGACAGTGGTGTGTTGAAGTCCTCCACTATTATTGTGTAGCTGTCTATCTCTTCTTACCTCTAGTAGTGATTGTTTTATGAATTGGGAACTCCAGAGTTAGGTGCATATATATTTAGGTTTAAAGTCTGTCTTATTTAAGAATAGCTACTCCTGCTCACTTTTGGTTTCCATTTGCGTGGTGTCTCTTTTTCCACCCCTTCATGTTGAGTTAAAAGAATCCTTACGTGTTAAGTGAGTCTCTTGAAGATAGCAGATATTTGGTTTGTGACTTTCTATCCATTTTACCAATCTATGTCTTTTAAGTGGAGCATAAGAACCATTTACATTCAATGTTAATATTGAGGTGTGAGCTACTATTCTCCTCATTGTGTTGATGGTTATTTACTTACTTTGTTTTCTTCCTTGTTATTTATATGCCCTATGAATTTTATGTGTTCAAAAATTTCTTTCTTTTTTTTTTTTTTTGAGATGGAGTCTCACTCTATTGCCCAGGCTGCAGTGCAGTGGCACAATCTCAATTTACTGCAACTTCTGCCTCCCAGGTTCAAGCAAATCTCATGCCTCAGCCCCCCAAGTAGCTGAGATTACAGATATGTGCTACCATGCCAGGCTAATTTTTGTATTTTTAGTAGAGATGGGGTTTCACCATGTTGGCCTGACTGGTCTTGAACTCCTGACCTCAGATGATGTGCCCACCTTGGCCTCCCAAAGTGCTAGGATAACAGGTATGAGCCACCATGCCTGGGCCAAAAGTTTCTATTCCAGGGAATATTGACCTTTTGTTTCAAAATTTAGAACTCCTTTTACTATTCCTTGTAGTAACACATTCCCTCAGCATTTGATTATCTGAGAAAGATTTTACTTCTCCTTCATTTATGTAACTTAGTTTTGCTGGATATATAATTCTTGCCTGGCAGTTATTCTGTTTAAGGAGAGTAAAGATAGGACCCCAATCCTTTCGGGCTTAAAAATTTTCTGCTGAGAAGCCTACTATTAGTGTAATAGGTTTTCCTTTATAGGCTATCTGATGCTTTTGTCTCACTGCTCTTAGAATTCTTTCTTTCACATTGACTTTATATAGCCTCATACCATATGCCTTGATGATGTCCTTTTTGCAATGATTCTCCCAAGGGTTCTTTGAGCTTCTTATATCTGGATGTCTAAATCTCTAGTAAGATGAGGGAAGTTTTCCTCAATTATTCCTTCAAATATATTTTCCAAACTCTGCTTTTTCTTCTTCCTCAGGAACATCAATGATTCTTGGGTTTAGATGTTTTTACATAATCTGATTTTTTTTGAGACTTTTTTCATTTTTTAAAATTAAAAAAAACTTTTAAAATGTTGTGTCTGATCGGGCTAATTCGAAAGCCTTTTCTTCAAGTTCTGAAATTCTTTCTTCTACTTGGTCTACTCTATTATTAAATTTCCATTGCATTTTGTAATTCCCTAAACGTGTCATTTCCAGAAGTTCTGATTAGTTTTTCTTTAAAATGTGTATCTCTTTAGAAAATTTTTCTTTCATATCCTGAATTTTTTAAAAAATTTCTTTATGTTGTTTTTCACCTTTCTCTTGTATCTGTTTGGGTAACTTAATAATCAACCTTTTGAATTCTTTATCTGGTATTTCAAAGATTTCATTTTGGTTTGGATCCATTGCTGGAGAGTTAGTGTGGTGTTACGGAGCCCTGTTTTTTATATTGCTGCAGTTATTTTTCTGGGTCCTTCTCATTTGGGTAGACTATTTCTTATAATTATTTTTTTCAATTTATTTTTGATTCAACTGTGTTTTTGTCTTATTTCTTTTTTCCCCCTCTTGAGAATGTGACTTTAATGTTTACAGTTTATTGCAACCTAATTTGGCTGTATGTGCTTTCAGTGGAGAAGACACTGTATGAGTTCCTTGGTCACAGAGAGTCTTTGTGTGATGCCCTTCTCAGATGCTAGTTGTAGTAGCAATGTGTTCAGTGTGTGAGTAGGTTCACTGTCTCCTGTAGGGCTAGGATGGCAGAGTTCTTATGAGGCTTATCTTGTTCCCCAGTGGTATGCACTTCTTTATTTATTTACTTTCCCCAGTATATTATTCATTGAGTTAAGCAGTTCAGGCTTTAGGCCTGTAGGAGATGCCCATGAGTAAAAACCAGCTGTGGCTAAAGCAGGTGGGTAAATGCAATACCTAATGGTGGGCAGAGGTCCCAGTCTTGACAGAGGTGACTGGGGGAGCTCTCAGCAAAACGTACTGAGGTCAGGGGGAAGGGAGGGAGCCACCTCAGCTTCCCTACCACGCCAGCCGGGAAGCAATTTACCTCCTAGTCACACTGCTGGCTCAGTGTTCCAGCTATTTAGATTAGATACGCTCCTCTGTTCATCTGCAAAAAATGTTGATGTTCTATGTAGAAATGGATTGTGACTCTACCCCTCATGCAAGGATAAACCTGGAGGGCACTCCTCCTGTGGGGATGCAGTCACCCTGAAGTGTTCCAGGACTATCTACAGGTATACCCATGCCGAGGTTCCATGGGAGAAGCCTCAGCTCTGTGTGCAGTGATGGCTGAGTGGGAGAAGAAGTATTTTTTTCCAAGACTCTTCATGAGCACTAGGGGTGCCTGACTATTGGGGTAGAGCTACAGACTTTCCTCACTGAGCCCAGCACTGCACCTGTGCCTCTGCACCTGTGTCCAGCACTGCACCTTCCCACAAACAGAAAGTTCTGTGACTCAAGGCTTGCAGTCTGAATTATTTTGTCCCATGAGATGTTCCCTTGTTGTAGTGCACTTCCCCTTTCCATAGGAGTAGAAGTCCCTGAGGGTCAGACTACTGTGAATTTTGGTGCTCCTCCACTCTACGAGGCTGTCACACTCCAGGCTGGTGCTGGAAGTGTCTGCAAGGAATCTAGTAATATGACTTGTCATCTAGTCTCCCAGCAGTAAGTACCAGTATCAGCTCTGATGGGGGTGGCAGGGGAGAGATGTAGACTCTGTGAGATTTCCTTGGTTATAAATAGCCTTAATGTGTTGGCTTTCTCAAATACCAGCTGTAGTAGTAATGTGCTGGCCACGTGGACAGACTCAAGGCCTCCTGGTTAGCAAGAATGGTGAAGGCAGTGGTGATAGCTAAGGGTGGATAAGAGTTTTCTCCTTCCTGGCTGTTGTCTTATTGTGTCTGCCGATGCTGTAATGGATTGTGTTGGTTGGCCTCCAGCCAGTAGGTGGCACTTGCAAAAGAGTGCCAGCTGCGGTAGTAGTGGTGGGATTTGTGCTTGCCTTATGTTACCCAGGGGAGGTACTCTGGTGTCTTAGGCAATGTGTGGGACCTGGAGCTTCCAAAAGTCCCTGTCCTTTGTGTTAAACTATCAGGGCAGGTGGAGGAGAAAAGCCAGATGGGGGTTGGATCAGGCAAGTCTGTGCTCTGGCTCTCCATATGTGGGTGCAAGCATTGCCCCAGTGGAAATCGGAGTACAGTTCTGGGGCCACTGGGTCAATGTTCCAGGGAGTAGCACAGCTGCCTCTGCTGCACAGAAGAATCCACATGGGGATTGAGGGGTTGCAGGCAGCAGTAAGCCCTGCCCAGCTCCCATGCATTTACAAGGCAAGTCTCACTCCCACTGTGTTCTAGTAGCAGCAGCTAGCTGGTTTCAAGACAGCCTGTGCTCAGAACTCAGAACTGCCCCAGGCCATAAGCCTTCCCCATTGGAACAGAAACCTTGGCTTTCCGGTCATGCCTCTCCCAGTCTGCCCTGGTGAAGGAGGGGCACCCAGCTCCTGCACCCGTGGCTATAGCACACTTCCCACTTGTCCCTCAGTTCTGGCCAAAGGGTTTCATCCCTGCTTAAGATTATATTGCAGCTGGGTGCAGTGGTTCACGCCTGTAATCCCAGCATTTATGGAGGCTGAGGTGGGTGGATCACCTGAAGTCAGGAATTTGAGACCAGCCTGGACAACATGGTGAAACCCCATCTCTAATAAAATACAAAAATTAGCAGGGCATAGTGGCAGATGCCTGTAATCCCAGCTACTCAGGAGGCTGAGGCAGGAAAATCACTTAACCGGGAGGCGGAGGTTTCAGTGAGCCTAGATTGTGCCACCGTACTCCAGCCTAGGTGACGGAGTGAGACTGCATCTCAAAAATAAATAAATAAATAAATAAATACATAATAAAAATAAAAAAATAAAATATTATATTGCAAATCTCATTTGGGAGCTTCTCTCAACCCGTCACTGCTGCCTGAGATAGCTGGCTGATTTCCATGAGGTCCCCTACGAGCTACAATCAGGAATGGCTTCCCACCATTTCCACCGGAGTCTGGGAGTGCACAGAAAGAACATTCTAATGCCTCTTCTTCTCACATACTCCCCACAGCTCACTAAATCAGCTCCAGCACTGGGTAGAGTTAAGGCTTTGCCCCAGGGCCTGGATTGCCAGGTTCCCCAGTGAGAGTAAATATCACAGAGTCAGTCTCTCCTCCTCTCACACTCTTGGGGACTCACAGTTTCTGCCTGCCTAATGATGTCGGCTGCTGCTCACTGCTTCCTTCACATGGTAATTGGTTTCTTTCAGTTTTCCGTGTTAAGTTTCTGTGTTGCTTCTTGGAAAAAAATTCACAGTGTAAATCTGTATACGCACTCTTCTTTTTTTTGTTTTCTTTTGTTTTTGTTTTTTGAGACTGAGTCTTGCTCTGTTGCCCAGGCTGGAGTGCAGTGGTGCACTCTTGGCTCACTACAACCTCTGCCTCCCAGGTTCAAGTGATTCTCTTGCCTCAGCCTCCCGAGTAGCTGGGACTACAGGTGCACACCACCACACCCAGCTAATTTTTGTATTTTTTGTAGAGATAGTGCTTCATCATGTTGTCCAGGCTGGTCTCTAACGCCTTACCTCAGGTGATCCGCCCACCTCAGCCTCCCAAAGTGCTGGGATTACAAGTGAGGGCCACCTCGCCTGGCCTGTATGCACTATTCTGTCTTTCCAAGTGAGAGAGACATGCTAACAATGCCTCTAATCCACCATCTTGGAAATGAGATTTTTCCCCTATGTTTTCTTCTAGTAGTCTTATTTATACTTTTGGGGTTTAATTTAAATATTTTTTCGTGTGTGTGACAGAGTCTGACTCTATCACCCAGGCTGGAGTGCAGTGGCGCAATCTTCGTTCACTGCAGCCTCTACTTCCCAGGTTCAAGTAATTCTCGTGCCTCAGCCTCTCAAGCTGGAATTATAGGCGTGCACCAGCACACCCAGCTAAATTTTGTATTTTTCAGTAGAGATGGTGTTTTGCCATGTTGGCCAGGCTGGTTTAAAACTCCTGACCTCAAGTGATCCACCCTCCTTGGCCTACCAAAGTGCTGAGATTACAGGCATGAGCCACCACACCCAGCCTTTAATGTAGGTCTTTAATCCATTTTGAGTTGATTTTTGTATAGGGTGAGAGGTGGGGGGCCAGCTTCATTCTTGTACATATGGATGTCCAATTTTCCCAGAACTATTTATTAAAGAGACTGTCTTTTCCCCAAGGAGTGTTCTTGACATCTTTGTCAAAAATCAGTTGACTGTAGATATCTGGATTAATTTCTGGGTTTTCTATTATGTTCCATTGGTCTCTGTGTCTGTTTTTATGACAGCATCATGCTGTTTCAGTTACTACAGCTTTGTAGTATGTTTTGAAGTGAGATAGCGTGAGGCTTCCAGCTTTGTTTTTGTTGTTCAAGATTACTTTGGCTATTCAGTATCTTTTGAGATTCCAAACAAATTTTAAGGGTTTTTTTTTTCTGTTTTTGTGAAGAATGTTATTCTTTACAATGTATATATACCAATGTATATTGGTAGGGATTGTATTGAATCTGTAGATTGCTTTGAGTAATGCCATCATTTTAACAGTAATTATTCTTCTGATCCATGGCCAGCTAACAAATCCTACTTTGTTGGGAGAATTTTTATTACTGCTTCAATCTCATTACTTGCTATTGATCTATTCAGGCTTTCTATTTCTTCTTGGTTCAATTTTGACTGATTGCGTGTCCAGGAATTCATCCACTCCCTCTAAGTTTTCAAATGTATTGGTGGATAGTTGTTCATAATAGTCCATAATGAGCCTTTGTATTTCTGTGGTATTGGTAGTGATGTCTCCTTTCTTGTTTCTGATTTTATTTATTTGGGTCTTATCTCTTTTTTTCTTAGTTGGCTTGTCAATTTTGTTTATCATTTCCATCCATTTACTTTTAATCTATATGCCTTTATATCTAAAGTGGATTTTTGCAGACAAGAAATAGTTGAATCTTGATAGATAGATAGATAGATAGATAGATAGATAGATAGATAGATATGTAAAATTTTTAAGAGACACAGTCTCTCTCTGTTGCCCAGGTTAGAGTGAAGTGGCACAATCTTGGCCCACTACAACCTCTGCCTCCCAGGTTCAAGTGATTCTCGTACCTCAGCCTCCCAAGTAGCTGGGTTTACAGGCATGTGTCACCATGCCTGACTAATTTTTGGGTTGTTTTGTTGTTGTTGTTTTGCTTTTCTTATGAGACAGAGTCTCGTTCTGTCACCCAGGCTACAGTGCGGTGGTATGATCTCAGCTCATTGCAAACTCTGCTTCCCAGGTTCGAGCGATTCTCCTGCCTTAGCCTCCTGAGTAGCTGGGATTACATGAGTGCACCACCATGCCCAGCTAATTTTTGTATTTTTAGTAGAGACAAGGCTTTGCCATGTTGGCCGGCTAGTCTCAGGTGGTCCACTCACCTAAGCCTTCCAAAGTGCTGGGATTACAGATGTGAGCCCCTGTGCCTGGCCTTTACTTTACTTTTTGATCCACTCTGACAATCTCTGTCTTTTAATTGGTGTGTTTAGACCATTGATGTTTAAACAGTTATTGATATTGGGTTAATATATACCATATTTGTTACTGTTTTTTGTTGTCCTTGTTCTTTCTTTTTTGTCTTCCATGCTTGTCCTGAGTTTCATGGCAGGAGTGGTAGCCTCTTATAGAATTCATTTTTTATCTTAGCTTATCAGTTATGCTACCTTTTTAACTTCTTTTTAGTGGTTGCTTTACAGTTTGCAATATACCTTCCTCAAAACAGGCAGTAAAAAATTAAAAAAAAAAAGAGTTTGCAATATACATTTATAACTAATCCAAGTCCACTTTCAAATAACACTATTGTGCTTCACAGGTAGTACAAGTACCTTATAATGATGAAATAATTCTAATTCTTCCCTCCTATCCCTTGTATAATAGCTTTCATTCATTTCACTTATACATAAGCATATACATGTGTTTATATTTGCTTATATATGTTACATAAGTGTATATATGTTTATGTGTGTGTATATATCTATCTGTTAGATCAATTAGAAATACAAATTTGAAGTTTTATTTCACCTTCACTTATTCCTTCTTTGATGTAGTTCCTTTATGTAGATCTGAGTTTTTGACTTGTATTGTTTTCCTTCTCTCTAAAGAAATTTTAAAAATATTTCTTGCAAGGTAGGTCTACTGGCAACAGATTCCTTTTATTTTCATTTGTTTGAGAAAGTCTTTGTTTCTTCTTCACTTTTGAAGAATAATTTTGCAGGGTACAGAATTCTACGTTAGGGTTTTTTTCTCTCAAAACTTAAATATTTCATTCCATTTTCTTCTTATTTGTATGGTTTCTGAGATAAATTGGATGTAATTTGTATCTTTGCTCCTCTTTATCTAAGGCTTTCTCCCCACTCCCAACTTCTTTCAGGATTTTTTTTCTCTTTGATTTTTTCAATTTAAATATGATATGCCAGCTATAGTTTTTTTGTTTATTTGTTTTGTTTTTGGCATTTATCCTGCTTAGTGTTCTCTGAGCTTCCTGAATCTGTGGTTTGGTATCTAACATTAATTTGATGAAATTCTAGGGCCAGGCACAGTGGCTCACGCCTATAATCCCAGGACTTTGGGAGGCTGAGGCAGAAGGACCACCTGAGGTCAGGAGCTCGAGACCAGCCTGGCCAACAAGGTGAAACCCCGTCTCTACCAAAAATACAAAAATTAGCCTGGCATGGTGGTGGGTGCCTGTAATCCCAGCTACTTGGGAGGCTGAGGCAGGATAATTGATTGCTTGAATCAGGGGCCGAGGTTGCAGTGAGCCGAGATCGCACCATTGCACTCCAGCCTGAGTGACAAGAGCAAAACTCCATCTCAACAACAACAACAAAAAATCAATTTGATGAAATTCTCAGTCATTATTATGTGATAATATTGCTTCTTTTCTTTTCTCTTTCTCTTCTTCTTCTGGATTTCCCATTACATGCTGTTATACCTTTTTTAGTTGTCATACTGTTCTCGGATGTTCTGCACTGGTTTTTCTTTAGTCTTTTTTATCTTTGCTTTTCAATTATGACAATTCCTTTTCTTTTATTCTTCTTTTTGAGTGGAGTCTCACTTTGTTATCCAGGCTAGAGTGCAGTGGCATGATCTCAGCTCACTGCAATCTCGACCTCCTGGGTTCAAGCAATTCTCCTCCCTCAGCCTCCTGAGCAGTTAGGACTACAGGCACACACCACCATGCCTGGCTAATTTTTGTATTTTTAGTAGAGACAGGGTTTCACTGTATTGGCCAGACTGGTCTGGAACTCCTGACCTCAAGTGATTCACCTGCTTCAGCCTCCTAAAGTGCTGGGATTACAGGTGTGAACCACCACGCCTGGCCACTTTTTTCTTTTCTTTAAGACACTCTGTCACCGAGGTTGGAGTGCCATGGTGCAGTGGTGCAATCTCAGTTTATGGCCACCTCAACCTCCCAGACTCAAGTGGTCCTCCCACCTCAGCCTCCTGGGACTACAGGTGCATGCCACCATGGCCAGGTAATTTTTTTTTTTTTAATCTTTTTGTAGAGATTGGTTCTCCCTATGTAGCCCATGGCTGGTTTTGAATCTCTAGACTCAAGTGATCCATGTGCCTTTGCCTCCCAAAGTGTTGGGATTACAGGTGTGAGTCGCTGCACCTGGCCCAGTTTTGGCAATTTCTTTGAGAAATTCTCAACCTCAGAAATTCTTTCCTTAGACCTGTTGAATCTCCTAACAAGTACATCAGAGTTATTGTTCATTTCTGTTAGTTTTTAATGTCTAGCATTTCTTTTTTGATTCTTTCTCAGAATTTCCATCTCCTTTCTTACACTGCACACATATGTTTGCAGTCTGTCTACTTTATCCATTAGAATTCTTAGCATATTAATCATAGTTGTTCTAAATTCCTGGTCTGATAATCCCAACATCCCTGCCAAGTATGAGTCTGTTTCTAATGCTTGCTCTGTCTCTTCAAACTGTGTTTTTTGCCTTTTAGTATGCCTTGTAATTTTTTATTAATAGCCAGACATGAGGGATTAGATAAAAGGAACTGCTATAAATAGGCCATTAGTAATGTGGCGGTAGTACATGGGTGTTCTCATGAGAGAAAGTGTCCTTTAGTCCTGTGATGAGGTCTCGGTCTTTCAGTTAGCCTGTGCCTTTGGACTGTGAACTTTACTCATGATGCTCAATTCTGTTCCTCCCCCTTAGGTGGCATGAGGATAATTCATGAGCTTACTCCAATGACATGGTTTGGCTCTGTCCCCACCAAACCTCAACTTGAACTGTATCTCCCAGAATTCCCACGTGTTGTGGGTGGGACCCAGGGGAAGGTAATTGAATCATGGGGGCCTGTGTTTCCTGTGTTATTCTCGTGATAGTGAATAAGTCTCACGAGATCTGATGGGCTTATCAGGGGTTTTTCCTTTTGCTTGTTCCTCATTTTCTCTTGTTGCCACCATATAAGAAATGTGCCATTAGCTTCTCCAGCCATGTGGAACTGTAAGTCCAGTTAAACCTCTTTTTCTTCCCAGTCTTGGGTATGTCTTTATCAGCAGTGTGAAAACAGACTATCCCCTCCAGCTAGACTGGGCTGGGGTTGGGTATTTCTCTTCCCCCAGATCAGTAAGGCTCTGATAAAACCCCAGCAGATAATAGTCTGGTAAGTTTCTCCTGAGGGCAGACCTGTTAAAAAGAACAGAATGCTTTGGTATTTTTCTATTTTTTTTGAGACAGAGTCTCAATCTGTTGCCCAGCTGGAGTGCAGAGTACGGTGGCGCGGTCTCGGCTCACTGCAACCTCCGCCTCCCAGATTCAAGCAATTCTCCTGCCTCAGCCTCCAAGTAGCTGGGATTACAGGTGCGCACCACCATGCCAGGCTAATTTTTGTATTTTTAGTGGAGACGGTGTTTCACCATGTTGGCCAGGCTGGTCTTGAACTCCTGACCTCAAGTGATCTGGCTGCCTCGGCCTCCCTAAGTGCTGGGATTACAGGCGTGAACCACTGAGCCCGGCCGCTTTGGTATTTTTCAAAATGATTCCTTTTACCCTCCCACTGCCAGAAGCACAAGGGGAATTTTTTTTTTTTCTAATATTCACCTTAAGGCCTGTTTTAGTTCCTGGGAATAAAACTCACAAAACTATATGAACCCCTCACCACTGGGTCCCCTGAAGCTTTTGACTCTCAGACTTGACCACTCCAGAAATTCATCAATTACAATTTATGTTTTCCTACCCTGGCACTGGTTCCCATGGAGGAATCTGTATATGGGTTTCTGCTTTGGGAAATTATGACCCTCTGTCTGTCTCTGTCTCTCTCCAGTTTTTAGGGCAGCAGTTTACCTTATGACCCCACTTCTCTTAAGGATCTAAAAAGAGTTGTTGATTTTTTAATTTGTTCAGCTTTTTACTTGTTTAGATGAAGTGGCAACTTTACATCCTTACCTGCTGGACTAGATACCTAAAGTCACATGTACTCTTTTTAAAATCTGGCTTCTTGTATCCAGCATAATTATTTTTAAAGTTTATCTATGTTGTTGCATGTATCAGGAGTTGATTCATTTTTATTGCTGAGTAGTATTAGATTGTATGGATATACCATAGTTTGTTTATCCACTCATCTCTTAATGAGCATTTGAGTTGTTTTCAGTTTTGGGTTAGTAGAAATAAAGCTGCTGTTTTAGTCTGTTCTCACATTGCTATGAAGAAATACCTGAGACTGGGTAATTTATAAAGGAAAGAAATTTAATTGACTTACAGATCTGCATGGTTGGGGAGGCCTCAGAAAACTTACAATCGTGGTGGAAGGCAAAGGAGAAGCAGTTACTTTCTTTACACGGCGGCAGGATGGAGTGAGTACAAGCAGGGGAAACGTCAGACCCTTATAAAACCATCACATCTCGTGAGACTCACTCATTGTCACAAGAATAGCATGAGGAAAACTGCCCCCATGATCCAATTACCTCCACCTGGTCCCACCCCTGACACGTGGGGATTATGGGGATTACAATTCAAGACAAGATTTTGGGTGGGAACACAGCCAAACCATATCAGATGGATGAATATTTATGTACAAGTCTTTGACTAGATACATGTTTCTCTCTTTGGGGTAAATATCTAGGAGTATATTGACAGGACCATATAGTAGATATATGTTTATTTTTTTAACAAACAGCCCGGCTGGGTTCATGCCTATAATCCCAGCACTTTGGGAGGCTGAGGCAGGAGAATTGCTTGAGCCCAGGAGTTCAAGGCCTGCCTGGGCAACATAGTGAGACTCTGTCTCTACGAAAGAAAGAAAGAAAAAAAAAAAGGAAGGAAGGAAGGAAGGAATGAAGGAAGGAAACTGCCAAATGATTTTCTGAAGCAGTTGACTACTTTTCATTCCTACCAGCAGTTGGTATAATCAGTTGTTTTAAATTTATCCATTCTAACAGTTGTATAGAGGTATCTCGTTGTTGTTTTTTATAATTTATTTTATTTTATTTTAAATTTTTTGTAGAGTTGGGGTCTCACCACATTGGCCAGGCTGGTCTTGAACTCCTGGCCTCAAGCAATCCTCCCACCTCAGCCTCCCAAATTGTTTGGATCATAGGTGTGAGCTACCGTGCCTGGCCTTTTTGTGATAACAAAATGCATTTTCCTAATGACTAAGGATACTGACCACCTTTTCAGGTGTTTATTTGAGATTGACTATATCTTCTTTGGTAATATGTCTCTGCAAATATTTTGTCTATTTTTATTGGATTGTTTTATTATTGAGTTTTGAGGATTCTTTATATATTTTGGATAAATGACTTTTATCAGACACTGTGATTTGCAAATATTTTCCCCAGTCTGTAGCTTATCTTTTCATTCTCTTTAAAAAAATTTTTTTAGTCTCCTTTTTCTTCTTTTTTTAAAATATTTTTTCACCGTCAAACATTCTCCTATCCAATTTTTATTCTCTTAACAGTGTCTTTTGAAGAGCAAGATTCTTAATTTAATGAAGTCCAGCTTAACAATTTTTTAATTTATGGATCATGCTTTTGGTGTTATATCGTAGAAATCTTTACCTAATGTAATGATTTTCCCCTACGTTTTCTTCTACAGCTTTTTTATAGTTTCTATTTTACATTTAGGTCCATGATCCATTTTGAGGTTTTGTGTATGTGTACAAAGCGTGAGATGTAAGGGTCTACGTTAATCTTTTTATATGTGGATATTCAGTTGTTCCAGCACCATTTGTTGAAAAGACTATCCTCTTACCACTGGATTGCTTTGGGTAAAATCAATTGACTATATATGTGTCTGTTTCTAAGATTCCTATTCTACTCCAATACCACAATGTTTTGATTATTGCACTAAGTATTGAGGTCAGGTAGCATAAGTTCTCCAACTCTGTCATTTTTCAAAGTTGTTTTGACTATTCTATATCCTGTGCATTCGTATATGAATTTTAGAATTATCTTGGCAGTTTCTAAAACAGCCTGCTGGGATTTTTACTGTGATTGCATTGAGTCTACAGATGAATTTGGCAGAAATTGACATTTAACAATATTGAGGCTTCTGGTAAGTTAAAAAAAATTTTTTTAATTGTTTTCTTCCTGGCCTCTCTGCGTAGAGTCTTCTGATAACTTTTTTTAGTAAGTTGTATACTTTATGACCCTTTACCCCTAAACTTTAAATTATGTATTTCTTAACAGTAAGAATGCTCTTGGGAAAAAGGCATTTGAGGGGAAAAAAAATAATATTCTCTTGTATTTCCATAATACAGTTATCAGCCTCAGTAAATTAAACATAGATATCATATTTTTATTTTATCGACTGTCTGTATTCCAATTTTGTCAATTTACCTGGTAACGTCCTTTATAGCATTCTCTTTTCCTCCAGTACAGTTTCCAGACTAGGATCACATGTGTATTTGGTTGTCATGTTTGTTTATTCTCCTTTAATCGGGAACAGGTCATCATCAGCCTTTCTTTATCTTTTATGACATTATTGTTTTTGAAGAATACAATCCCTTTTTTTCTTTTTCCTTTCTTACACTCCTTTTGTAAAAAGCATGGTATTTTATTGTGAAACAACAAGGTAATTAAAGGAAGTTTAAAAAATTGGCTGGGCGCCGTGGCTTACACCTATA
This sequence comes from Theropithecus gelada, assembly GCF_003255815.1. Taxonomy (NCBI): domain Eukaryota; kingdom Metazoa; phylum Chordata; class Mammalia; order Primates; family Cercopithecidae; genus Theropithecus; species Theropithecus gelada. The sequence goes on from NC_037670.1 coordinate 73,118,574, forward strand.
ATCCCAGCATTTTGGGGGGCTGAGGCAGGTGGATCACTTGAGGTCAGGAGCTCAAGACCAGACTGGGTAACATGGTGAAAACTCCTCTCTACTAAAAATCAAAAATTAGCCAGGTATGGTGGCACATGCCTGTAGTCTCAGATATTTGGGAGGCTTAGGTGGGAGAAAGGAGGCTGAGGTGAGAGAATTGCTTGAACCTGGGATGCAGAAGTTGAAATGAGTCAAGATTGCACCACCGCCCTCCAGCCTGGGCAACAGAGTGAGACTCTATCTCAAAATAATAGTAATAATAGTAATGGTAATAATAATGTTTACTTCTCAGAACAGAGAAGTCAATTAACAAAAAGATTACTAAGAAACTTCAGTATAACTTATTCTTTGACTTACACATGGCAAAAAATAGTGAGGCTTTGCTGATCTAATTTCTTTTTTTTTTCTGAGATGGAGTTTCGCTCTTGTTCCCTAGCCTGGAGTGCAATGGCGTGATTTTGACTCACTGCAACCTCTGCCTCCCGAGTTCAAGCAATTCTGCCTAAGCCTCCCTAGTAGCTGGGATTACAGGCATGCACCACCACTTCCGGCTAATTTTGCATTAGCTGGGATTTCAGGCGTGAGTCACCGTGACCGGCCCTGCTGATCTAATTTCAAATAATTTTACATAATAATTTTTATAACAAGTACTTCCTCAGGTTCCTCTTCATGAAACAGTCTTTTTTTTTTTTAGACTGAGTTTTGCTCTTGTCGCCCAGGTTGGAGTGCAATGGGACGATCTCTACTGACTGCAACCTCTGCCTCCTGGGTTCAGGCAATTCTCCAGCCTCAGTCTCCTAAGTAGCTGGGATTACAGGCGCTGGCCACCACGTCCAGCTAAGTTTTGTATTTTTTGTAGAGACGGGTTTTCACCATGTTGGCCAGGCTGGTCTCCAGCTCCTGACCTCAGGTGATCCGCCTGCCTCGGCCTCCCAAAGTGCTAGGATTATAGGTGCGAGCCACCTCGCCCAGCCGAAATAGTCATTTTTAAAATAAAACTAACAAAAAAAAATTTTTTTTTGAGACTGAGTCTCTCTGTCGCCCAGTCGGGAGTGCAGTGGCGCGATCTCAGCTCACTGCAACCCCCGCCTCCTGGATTCATGCGATTCACCTGCCTCAGCGTCCCAAGTAGCTGGGACTACAGGCGCCCGCCACCATGCCCGGCTAATTTTTTGGTAGGCATAATGGGAGACTACAGTCATTAGGCAAGACATGTGTCTCCTTCTTGCCAGTTAAATGTGAATGTAAGAGATGTGTGTTTCTTCTGGATGGACATGTTTACTGGTGTGTTATCTCCGTGTGCTTTGTTCCCTGCCATGGTGACCCTGGAAGCTCTATATTGAAAGGGCAGCATTTCTAGAGAGAAGAAGCCTGGATTCCTGAGTCACCAGATGGAGGAGAACTCTGGCTCACTGACATCGAATTTTGATGTCTAATGCCTAAAACATTTATGTACCATTTGATTTCTGTTGGAAAAGAGAACCGAAAAGTAGCTGATTTCAAAATATCCTTTTAAGGTCACATCATTCCTATTTCAGATTCTTAATGAAAAATTGATCTTCACACATCAAACAAAATATACAAAAATATCTTAGAGCTGTAAGGAAAGTAACAAGTGGTTGCAAGGCACTTTCTTCCTTTTCTGTGGATGTATCTTTGGGATGTTTTAAGTAACAAATATCAGAAAGTCTAAATTGAATTGGCTTAAAAATAAGATAATGCATTATCATACATTACTAAATTCCCCAACTAGAGTAGGAAGTGCTTCAGGATTGGTCAACTCAACAATTCAACAACTCACTGTGCTATCAGGAACCTGGATTCCAGGCCGAGCGTGGTGGCTCACGCCTGTAATCCCAACACTTTGGGAGACCAACGCAGATGAAGTTCGAGACCAGCCTGGCCAACATGGTGAAACCCCATCTGTACCAAAAAATACAAAAAATTAGCCAGGCGTGGTGGCGCATGCCTGTAATTCCAGCTACTTAGGAGGCTGAGGCGCAAGAATCACCTAAACCTGGGAGATGGAGGTCCGGTGAGCTGAGATCGTGCCACTGCACTTCAGCCTGAGTGACAAAGTGAGACTCTGTCTCAAGAAAAGGACCTGGATTCCTTCCATCATTCTTCAATATTTTTATTGTTAGCTTCATCCTCAAGCTCATAGCAAGATGGCAGCAGTAATTGGCGTATTCACATTCTGACAGGGCAATGTCAAGAGGAATAAGGATGGTTTCTCCTATATCTCTCTTTTAGGATTTGGGGAGGTTTTCCCAGAAGCTTCCTAATAAATTCTCCTCCTGTCTCATTGGCCAGAACCTAGTTACAGGACCATGCATAACTGATCATTGACAAGGGTCAATGGAATTGTCTGTGGAAGAATCAGGCCTATCTTTAAAAGTGGGGGTATTGTGGCTACAAAGAGGATGGGTTTTCTTGTGAGCAAAATCTGGGTGCTGTTAGGAAGAAGTGTGACTGAAAGTTGGAGAGAAGCTGACAGCATGGCTCATGGTAGGGAATGATGGGATGAGACTCACTCATGGCCAACTCTAAGATGTCCTTCATTTATTAAGAGCCATGTATAGGACTGACAAGGAGAAAACAGATAGTTAAGGAATCCCTGGTCATACCCCTTCCCCCTTCTTGGTGCCTAATTTTAGATCATCCAAAGCTTGCCTGATTAATTAGGCTATTCATAGACTAACAAAGGGATTAGCAAGTTGAGGATTATATGTAGTTATTTTAGGAATTACAATGGAATTGAAGAACTGTATCAGCTAGTATGGTTTAGTTCCAAGTTAAAATATATGGTCTTGACTTAAACTGGCTTAACGAGGAGGAAATGTATTATTTGCTGTAGCAATGGAACAAGAATCAGGATTGATTGCCCAGTGGCTTCTTGATGCCTTTGTTCCAAGTTGTTTTCCATCTCTCCATTCTCCCAGTACTGGTGTTTGCTTCAGTTTCAGGTTGATGGCAAGATGTCGTCAGCACTTCCATACATAGTATTTTGAAATGATAATGTCTAAAAGACAAAGGGAGGAGGCATCTGCTCTGCGGCTTTTCTTTGGATAGAGGAAAATTTCTCAGGACTATCTTCCTGAGAGCAGGATTCCCTCGTGTTTCATTAACCAGGTTTTCATTACAAGCTCATTTACGAACCAAACACTAGCAAGAAGTATAGAATTTCAAGGATTGGCTCATGCTAATTATCTGGAGTCAAATGACATTTGGGGGTCAACTTTTATAACTGGGAAGCTGAGGCCAAGATGAGGTTTAAAACTTTTTTTCAACCTTTAAAGGATTCCTTTAAAACTTGAAGACCTTATTTTCTCACAGCGAGGTCACTAACAAAGTCACCTGGAGCAAGGTTATCATTTGTTTATTCCACATTTATTGAGCACTGGGAAAAAATGTGGAAGATAAAAATGAATGGTCTGTGGTCTTTTCCCTCAAGGAGCACATAGTCTAGTGGGGAAGTTATAATTGACTGTTATAAGAGCTATAAATAGAGGCATAAGCTTAGCCCTATGGCTCAGAGATGATGGAGGAGGAGAAGTAGGAGGAGGGTGGAGGCATTGGCAGGGCAGAATCACAGGTGCCTGAGCTAAGTGCTGAATGTGCATGAGTTTGTCAGACAAATGATAGACACGGGCATTCCAGGCAAAGAGATCAGCATAGACAGAGATAGTGAGGCATAAAAGGATATGGCAGAGGAAAAGAACTTGAAGACCTTTGGTGTGGCTGACTCCTTAGCGTTATCAGAGTTAAGACTGGTAAAATAGGCTTTGCATTGAAAGGTGTCATTGGCCACGACAAGAAGATTGGGATCTTCAAAACTAGTAAGGAGCCACTGAAGGATTTTAAGCAGAAGGGTGACCTTGTTAAATTTGTATTTTTCGGTGTTTACTATGGCAGTGGATGGAAGACAATGTAGGAATGAGACCCAAATCAGGCAAATTTTTAGGGAGGCAAATTGAGTGCACCTCAGTTTTCTTATTGAAAAAATGAGGTAGTGGAGTGGCATAGGATTAGATTAGGCATTACAAATGCAACTGCTACCAGGGCTGGACAGGTCCTGTCTATGCATCAGGTGCACTGGGGGTGGTTGGGAGCTGCATTAAATGAATAGAACACGCTCCATCTAAAATGGGGGCCGTTCTTGAAAGAAGATGAATAATAATAAATAAATTAGTAAAATAGAATGCAAGAGGGGCAGCAACTAGTCAGCCCAGGCTATTTTCTGTAGTTATTTTCCAGTTTTTCTCCCCAAACAGCCACTGAATCACTTTTTGTGAAGTCTCCTAATTTTTCTATGTTGGCAACTAATTTAAAAGTAAAAATCAACGTCAGCAGCAACAAGATTATGCACGGTAAATAAGTATACTCTGCTAGTTCACTGGTTTGGGACTTTGGGATATGATAAGCTCTAGGGCCTCTTCCAGCTCTAACAGGACATGACTCCTCGGTATCCCACTAGCATTTATGCTACACTGTCATTGATTGTTGACAGTAAGCCAGTCACATGGATGAAAGTCTTTAGGACTGTTCAAACACGCATAACCAGATATTTCTGGGGTTAGCATTTATTCATTGATAGTTTCGTGTACTAATTTGTTCATTCAACAAGCATTTGTATAGTGTCAATTACATGCAAATCATCATTGAATAGAAATGGAGAGATGAATGAGAAAAATGAACCTTGGGGTTAAGGAGGAGAGACTGGGACTTCCTTACAAGAAGGAGAAATCTGTCATTTCTTACCTGTTACCTCTGCCAACAGATGTTAGAGGAGAGACTTCTGTAACTCGGCCCAGGGTCTTCTTGTTCAGCCTTTCCCGTTCACAAGACACAGATGTGAGTAAACTTGTTCCTCAGGGTTCCCAGGACTCTCAGGATCTGACTTTCTACTATTCCATCTGGAGGAAAAGACAAATGACAAGAAAGGAAAAGAAGGCAATGAAAATAAATTACTGCTTTAGAAATTGGGTTATTGTGACGATTATGAGGCTTAAGTAACAGCTGACATTTGTTAAGGAGAGTTTTGTTTTTTTTTTTTAAGTCAATCTAGGATTTTCTTTTTAAAAAAAAGAACAAATATGAAAATGCAAGGAGTGGAAAAATGTGTGTTGTGTGGAAAATGCATAGAAAACCTCTGGAAGGATATATGCACAGAGAAACTGGCAATTGAATTCTATTTAGCTTACTTCCATTTAATTTTGTTCCATTTAATCAACAGAAAAAGAGCTTGAAACAAAATCGAGTTATAAACTAAGAAAGTTAAATATACCATGAAAGGAAAGAAAAACAATAAATTACCATTTTAAACCATTTTAATGTAACATTTTAAACAAAATGTTTATTTTATAAGAACTACAAAGAGTTTTAAAATTATAATATTCCAGTGTTGTCCATATAATTCAGAATGGTGTCAGAAGCTTTAAAGATATATACAGTACAGTATACCTTTTGTTGTTGTTGTTGTTTGAGACAGTCTTGCTCTGTTGCACGGGTTGGAGTGCAGTGATGCAATCTTGGCTCACTGTAACCTCCATCTCCTGGTTACAGGCTGTGAGCCACCGCACCCAGCCAAGTATACCTTTTAACCCAGCAATTATAGTAATAAGAATTTATCCAAAGGAAATCATTTAACATGTGTATGAAGATTTAACTCAGGGCCAGGCACAGTGGCTCACACTTGTAATCCCAACACTTTGGGAGGCTGAGGCAGGTGGATCACCTGAGGTCAGGAGTTTGAGACGAGACTGGCCAACATGGTGAAACCCTGTCCCTACTAAAAATACAAAAAATTAGCCGGGCATGGTGGTGGGTGTCTGTAATCCCAGCGACTAGGGAGGCTGAGGCAGGACAATCCCTTGAACCCGGGAGGCGGAGGTTGCAGTGAGCCGAGATCGCACCACTGCACTCCAGCCTGGACGACAGAGCAAGACTCTGTCTCAAAAAAAAAAACTAATAATAATAATAAATAATTAATTTTTAAAATGTCTAAACAAAGACAAGAAAGCATCTGGGACCCAGGAAATGGAGTTTAAAGTGCAAAAGAGCCAGCCTGGTGCCTTAAGATTGGGGATGGGAATTCAATACACTTGTGCAAAATTCCCGTGTGGTGCTGCCACCCACTGGACAATTAGGAAATTAAACTGAAACTTTGCCATAAAGCTAGTTTTTCCATTAGAAAAAAATTTTGTAGAAGAGCTGACACTTGCTGTATATCTATCATAATACTTTTTTCCTAATGCATTTGCTTGTGCTTCCTAGCTCAATGATTATCATTAGAGACATATGAGAGGGACAGGTATGAGGAGACAAGAAAATGTCAGTTACCGAGAAATTAAAGACTTCAGTGTATTCTAGACTCAGTCTTTGTAAGTGTGAAAGATCTGTAAATCTAGAACTCAATATGCATTTGCTACATAGTCACTTACTCACAAAACATATGCTGATTAAAACAATAGCAAACATTTGTTGAGTGTTTACTGTATGCTGTATCTATACTTAATGCGGATAAAGTATTTTACGGATAAAACATGAATATAGTGCTTTATGGATACACACTTTATGTGGATTAATTTATTTAAGTCTCACTACAACCTCCCAAAGTAGGTGCCATTTTTGTCTTCATTTTACATGTAAAGAAACTGACCATGAGGATATTGAGTAACTTGCCCACGGTCATGAAGCAAACGAATGGTGAATTGGGAGTCCGGCCCATGGAGTCTGATCCGGAAGTTTGTCCTCTTAACCTCAAGGCTAGTGGTTCTCAAAGTGTGCCTCCTAGACCAACGTCATCATCATCACCTGGAAACTTGATAGAACCCCAAGTTATCAGGTCCCTTTAGAGACCTAAATCAGAAACTTGGGATGGAGCTGGATGCTGTGGTCTGCATGGTGCAGTCCCAGCTACTTGGGAGGCTGAGGTGGGAGGATAGCTTGAGACTAGAAGTTTGAGGCTGCAGTGCACTATGGTCGCACCTGTGAATAGCCACTGTGCTCTAACCTAGGCAACATAGCCAGACCTTGTCTCAATAAAAGAAAAATAAAAAGAAAATCAAAATGGGGATCAGAGGATTCCAGGTGATTTTGCCATAGGCAAAAGTTTGACAACCACTGATTTAGATTATGCCACCACCAATGTTAAAGTATTTAAGTAAAAGTAACTGGTTCTAGACTTATCCTAGAGATCAAGAATAAACAGTATGGTAGACATAACTACACCGTCATTTATGTGACAGCCCTGGTGACTGTCAGGGATTCTCTGTTCATCATAACTGTGTTTGATTGGGATAATGACCCCTCTCTGGGGAGGAGAGCCCAAGGATAGAAAGGTGTGGGTGGTTCTGAAGAGAAGCAAAGGCACCCACCCAGGTGTCCATACTAGAAGTTGGCAGCAGGGAATAAATCCACCGTGGCTCTAAAACAGCAACATTAAAGCAAACATTAAAGCAAAGAAATTCCCTGGGCAGGAGGCTTGTTTTCTTCAGCAATTTGACTTCCAGGAAAAGAATGGAGGGAATTCCCCAGCAAGAGCAGGGCGTCCCATCCCAAGTGTGGCTTGGGCTTGTAGCAGTTGAGCTAAGCTGGAACAGTGTCTCCCAGCATCCCCTTCCCTGCATAGTTCCAGGCTGGCATGGCCCACAAGAGACATCTTGGGTGGAATTTGGAAGACAGAGTTGAAACAGCAGCTGTATCCCTTCTGCTCAGCTGACTGGCGCAGGCTCCAGCTACCACGTGCTCACGTTGCTGCCTTTCTGTTGGCTCACCTTGTTGGTGGCAGCCCTTGGCTCACAGTTCCCCCATACTCTGCTGGAGCCTATTTCAGCTTCTCCGACAGTTGTGCCAGATGTTTAGTTACATAGTGGAGGGCTCTAGCTTTCCCTATAGGACACCTACTTCCTTGAAATTGGAAGCTTTCTAAAAGACCTATGTGGGCTCCAATATGTCCTCTGGCTCCAGCTTTGGGCTCACGGGTCCCAGTTTATCCTTGCTTTCCTCCACTTCATATCCATCCTCATCCTCACCCCCAGAGGACCTGCCCTGCAGATTTCAGGCCCCAGAACCAGCCATCTACAGACTGTTCAATGTTAACAAAAAGAGTCAAGTTCCATAAAATGTTTGAAGAGATTTATCCTGACCCAAATGAGGGTGACCATGGCCTGTGACACAGCCCTCAGGAGATTCTGAGAACATGTGCCCAAAGTGGTTGGGGCACAGCCTAGTTTTATACATTTTAGGGAGACATAAGACATCAATCAAATACGTGCAAGATGTACATTGTTTCTGTCTGGAAAGGTGGGACAACTGGAAGGAGGGGGAGTCGGGGGGGGCCCAGGTGATAGGTAGATTTAAACATTTTCGGAATGGCGTTGGTTGAAAGAGTTAAGTTATTAAGTTATTATCTAAAGGCCTGGAATAAATAGAAAGGAATGTCTGGGTTATGGTGATAGGGGGTTGCAGAGACCAGAGTTTTATCATGCGGATGAAACCTCCAGGTAGCAGCCTTCAGAGATAATACACTGAAAGTGTTTCTTTTTTTTTCTTTTTGAGATAAGGTCTCACTCTATCACCTAGGCTGGAGTGTAGTGGCAAGATCTCAGCTCACTGCAATCTCTGCCTCCCAGGCTCAAGTGATCCTCCTGCCTCTGCCTCCAGAGAAGCTGGGATTACAGGCGTGCGCCACCACACCTGGCTAATTTTTTGTATTTTTAGTAGAGATGGGGTTTCGCCATGTTGACCAGGCTGGTCTTGAACTCCTGACCTCAAGTGATCCACCCGCCTCGGCCTCGCAAAGTGCTGGGATTACAGGCATGAGCCACCATGCCTGGCTCGTAAGTTTTTCTTATCAGACTTAAGGTCTGTGTTGATGTTAATGCTTGTCAGCTTTTGCTGAAATCCAAAAAAGAGGAGGGTATAACGAGGCATGTCCAACCCTCCCTTCCCGTCATGGCCTGAACCAGTTTTTCAGGTTAACTTTGGAATGCCCTGGCTGAGAGGAGGGGTCCATTCACATGGTTGGCAGACCTTAGCATTTTATTTATTATTATTATTAATACTTTTAACTTCGTAAATTTTTTTGTTGAGATGGGGTTTTGCTATGTTGCCCAAGTTGGTCTTGAATTCCAGGGCTCAAGAAATCTACCTGCCTCAGCTTTCCAAAGTGGTGGGATGAAGGCTGAGGCAGGTGGATCACTTGAGGTCAGGAGTTTGAGACCAGCTTGGCCAACAAGGTGAAACCCTGTCTCTCCTAAAAATACAAAACTTAGATGGACGTGGTGGCGCATACCTGTAATTCTAGCTACTTGGGTGGCTGAGGCAGGAGAATTGCTTGAACTCGGGAGGTGGAGGTTGCAGTTAGCCGAGATCATGCCACTGCACTCCAGCCTAGGTGACAGAGCGAGACTCCATCTCAACAACAACAACGACAACAAAAACCAAAGTGCTGACATTACAGATGTGAGCCCCTGTCCATCCCAGAATTTTGTTTTTAGTTTACGCTAACCGGCTTCCAAAATTGTTTAGGTCCTCTCATATCTCCCTAGTATACATCACTCTGAGTGGGTTTTTCTGGATGAACCCCTGGCTGATACACTGGCACAGAGAGAGGATACCCCATCTGGAGCAGACAAGGCACAAGCCAAGAGGGATCTGGGAACCAGACCTGAGGGAGGAAAAAAATGGATACTCAAGGTGTCCTGGCCAGGTAAACCCAGGGAACTGTTAAGGTGACCCAGTTTTCAGGAGAAGAAAGATCCACCAAAATGCAGTAATCTTCACTCTTTGTACCATTCTCAACACTCAGCCACAGAGTGATGATTTCCAGATTTGGTGGAGAGATGCTGGAACAGGCTTGTCTGACCTGAGTCCCAGCTCCACCCCTTATCAGCTGGGCAATCTTGGGTTACTTGCTTAACCTCTCTTTGCCTCAGTTTATTAACATGCAAAATGGAGATAATAATAGCTCTTACCTCACAGGTTGTTGAGACGGTTTGCAGGAGTTAATATTTGTAAAGTATCCAGAATAAGCCTTGGGACATAGTGAGTACTATTTACATTTCTTCTGTTTATTTGGAGATATTCACATTTACAGATGACTCAAGTTTCACTTATGTCCCTTGGAGAGTACCTCCCCCTTACTTTCCCTCCAGGATTTGCCCCAGGAATTCCCCTTTTGCCTCCCCCACAAGCATTCTCCTTCTCATCTCCTCTCTCTCTCCTACCCAAAGCCCTGTAACCACCCAGCAGGTTCACCTTGCCTGCTGCCTAGACAGAGCCAATTTATCAAGACAGGAGAATTGCAATGGAGAAAGAGTAATTCGTGCAGAGCCGGCTGTGCAGGAGACCAGAGTTTTATTAGTACTCAAATTAGACTCCCTGAGCATTTGGAGAATTTTTAAAGATAATTTGGGGGGTGGGGGCTCAGGAAGTGTGGAGTGCTGATTGGCCAGTTTGGAGACGGAATCACAGGAAGTCGTAGTGAGGTTTTCTTGCTGTCTTCTGTTCCTGGGTGGGATGACAGAACTGGTTGAGCCAGATTACCCTTCTGGGTGGTGTCAGCTGATCCATCCAGTGCAGGGTCTGCAAAATATCTCAAGCCCTGATCTTCGGTTTTACAATAGTGATGTTATCCCCAGAGGCAATTTGGGGAGGTTCAGACTTACAGCCAGAGGCTGCGTGACCCCTAAACCATAATTTCTAATCTTGTAGCTAATTTGTTAGTCCTACAGAGATAGACTGGTCCCCAGGCAAGAAGTGGGTCTTTTTGGGGAAAGGCTGTTATCAATTCTGTTTCAGAGTCAAATTCAAACTGTAAACTAAATTCCTTTCCAAGGTTAGTTCAGCCTATGCCCAGGAGTGAACAAGGACAGCTTAAAGGTTAGAAGCAAGATGGAGTTGGTTAGGTCTCATCTGTTTCACTGTCATAATTTCCTCTGTTATTTTTGCAAAGGCAGTTTCAACCCTGCCGTCAGCCCTTATGGAAGGAATCTTTTGAGCAGCATGCCAGCCCTCTCCTGGATCTTCTCTGCCCTGACCTCACCTTACAAAAACCAGTTATCAGCATCTAAAATCCAAGATCAAATTATCCTGTGAGGTTTCAGCGGTCATGGCAGTGGACATGGCCGAGGCAGTGATTGCAGCCTTTTCTTGCCCTTATCTCTCTCTCTTTTTTTTCTTTTCTTTCTTTTTTTTTTTTTTTTTGACAGTCTTGCTGTCACCCTGACTGGAGTGCAGTGGCATAATCTTGACTCACTGCAACCTCCGCCTTCCAGATTCAAGTGATTCTCAGCCTCCCAAGTAGCTGGGATTACAGGCGTGCACCACCATGCCTGGCTAATTTTTTTATTTTTAGTAGAGATGAAGTTTCGCCATGTTGGCCTGGCTGGTCTCGAATTCCTGACCTCAGATGATCCACCTGCCTCGGCCTCCCAAAGTGCTGGGATTACAGGCGTGAGCCACCGCACCTGGCCATGTCTCTTACTTATTGAACATCTGCTGTATATCATGCAGTTCACTGGGCACATAACATATAATAATGCTTCATTCAGTCTTCCCCACAGCCTGTTGGGCAATACCATCTTTGTTTCACAGGAGAGGCAGTTGAAGCTGAGAGAGGTTGGTAGCTGCCCCAGATCACACAGCCAAAGAGCCATGGGGTCATATTAGGAAACCAGGTCTCTATGGGCTGCACAACCTCAGCCAGCACTTTCCATTACAAAACCTGCCCTTGGGTTTCCTAGTCACTGTCAGAAAATCTCAAAAAGGATGTGCACTGCTTTAGAGACAGGGAAGAAGGGTGGGGAGCTAGGTGAGACTTAGTTCTTTAGGGGCTAAAGAGAAGCAGAGGAGCATGAGAAGTGTCTAGGAGAATGCCCACAACTGGCTCACTTCCATCCCTTCATCTTCCCTCATGCCCTGTTTTGATGTTGGGCAAATGCCACCAAGTTCTAACAGTGCAATACGTATTGTCCAGGGCAGCAGAAGGGCAGGTGGTTGCTCCATGTTCCTAAGCCCGACTGTGCCTTCCCATTCGAGCTGGACTTCCCCTCTGGATTGCGGTTTTCAGAACCTTCTTGACCAGTGTGGAGAAACCATAGAAACCACACGGAAGGTAATTTGAGTGAGTACTTTTCTCAGTTCTTCCAAGGATGTTGCATCACATGCTGCAGTTCCCTGCAGGATGCATAAGAGTGGAGTTAATTCATTACAGAATATGCCCTAGGACAACAGGACTGAATTCTCTCAGAAAGAAAGGTGGCTTTTTGTTAAATAAACAGAAAGATTAGTAAAACATATGCTATAACAACCCCCTATATACACACATACGTCATCCATCTTCAACAATTAATAACAACTTGTCCATTTTGTTTCATCTATCCACTCCCTCCAGTACTTTTCGGGGGGGTGTTGGGGATGAGTATTTTATTTTGTTTCTTTCTTTAGATAGTCTTGCTGTCACCCAGGCTGGAGTGCAGTGGTGCGATCTCGTCTCACTGCAACTTCTACCTCCCAGGTTCAAGCGATTCTTTGCCTCAGCCTCCCAAGTGGCTGGGACTACAGGCGTGTGCCACCGCCCCTGGCTGATTTATTTATTTACTTATTTATTTTATTTACTTATTTAGATTTTTAGTAGAGACAGAGGTTTTACCATGTTGGCGAGGGTGGTCTCAAACTCCTGGCCTCAAATGATCCACCTGCCTTGGCCTCCCAAAGTGCTGGACTATAGGCGTGAGCCAACGTGTCTGGCTAGGATGAGCATTTTAAAGCAAGCTCCAGACATCATGAAATTTCACCCACAAATACTTCAGTATGCAAATTTCACTGGTAAAAACCTTTTATTTATTTCTACTTTTTTTTCCCTTTTTTTTTAAAAATTATTATTTTTTTTTTTTTTATTGACATCTCACCATGTTGCCCAGGCTGGTCTCAAACTCCTGGGCTCAAGCAATCCTCCCACTTCAGCCTCCCAAAGTGCTGGAATTACAGGCATGAGCCACTGCGCCTGGCCAAACCCTTTAAAAATATGATCTCTATGCCATTATCGCACAACAATGTAATAACGCTGCACATTGCACCAACAAATATAATTAGTAACATCTAAAACAATAATATTAATAAGGTTTATAATAAATTAATAACATCCACTACCCAAACCATATTCAAATTTCATTGATTATCTCAAAAAATGGCCTTTTTTATAGGATCCAGACAAAACCTACACATTGATTTAGTTCTCATGGCTGTTAAGTCTTCAAGCAAATCTTTAATCTCTATAAACCCCAGTTTCTTCATCTGTAAAATGAGAATAATTAATATCCAGCTCTTGGAGTGTGTTGGTTTCCTTGGGCTGCCTTAACAGGTTCCACAAATTCAGTGGCTTAAAACAACAGAAATTTATTCTCTGGCAGTCTTGGAGGCCAGAAGTCCAAAATCAAGGCATCAGCAGGGCCATACTCTTTGAAGGCTCTAGGGAAGCATCCTGTCTCACCTTTTCCAGCTCCTGGTGGCTGCTGGTCATCCTTGGTGTTTCTTGGCTTGTACATACATCACTCAAGTCCTCACCTATTATAAGGACAGTCACCTTAGAGCACACCCTAATCCAGTGTGTCCTCATCTTAACGTAATTACATCTGCAGAAACCTTATTTCCAAATAGGGTTACATTCACAGGCACTAAGGGTTAGGACTTGAACAGATTTTTTAGGGAGTCATAGTTGAACCTATCACACATGATATTTGTATGGGGAAAATACAATACTGCTGTGGCTAGTAAGAATCACTTAATAAAAATGGTGGTAATGTTCAGTATTACTACTATAAGAATAGAAGACCACAGCTCAACTTCAATTAGATCAGTTGAGGAATATGATGTGACAAAAGCAAATGGAGGCAAGGCAACTGTAGGAAACAGAAAGTTGTAGAGAGAACCTGGCATTTTCCAACATCAATTAGAGGCCTATGAGGAAAGGGAATTTGGCTTGGAGTCATAAGTTTATTTCTCTCTCTCTCTCTCTTCTTAGAGATAGGATCTCACTGTGTTGTCCGGGCTAGAGTGCAATGCCTATTCACAGTCACGATCCCACTACTGATCAGCACAGGAGTTTTGACCTGTTCAGTTTCTGCCTGGACTGGTTCACCCATCCTTAGGCAACCTGGTGGTCCCCTGCTCCCAGGAGGTCACCATATTGATGCTGAACTTAGTGCGGACACCTAATTGGCATCATGCGCTACAGTCCAGGACTTCTTGGGCTCAAGTGATCCTCCCACCTCTGGAGTAGCTGGGACTACAGGCATGCACTGCTGTGCCCTACAGGAGTCAAAAGTTTAAGTGCTGCAACTTTCTCATGGGGAAGCTGTTTAACCAGAAAGACTAGATCTCAGAGCTATTTATTTATTTTATTTATTTATTTATTTATTTATTTATCTTTTCTGTTCTCTTAGATGGCTAGATCAGAAAATCCCTGTATTCCTTGCCAGCTCTATTTTTCTGTGATTCATTCATTACCTGTTTCAAATTACCCCAATTTGGTCAGAAGAAACTCAGAATTTTGAAATGTTAGAGGCTTTTGCAAATGGAAAGTTGAATTGGAAGAGCAATCAAGATATCTTTGTAGGCCAGGCGTGGTGGCTCACACCTGTAATCCCAGCACTTTGGGAGGCCAAGGCAGGAGGATTACCTGAGGTCAGGAGTTCGAGAGCAACCTGACCAACATGGAGAAACCCTGTCTCTACTAAAAATACAAAATTAGCTGAGCTTGGTGGCACACGCCTGTAATCCCAGCTACTCAGGAGGCTGAGGCAGGAGAATTGCTTGAACCCAGGAGGTAGAATTATAATTTGTGACAGAACTTCCTGCATATGTATTAGGTTGTGCAAAAGTTTTTGCGCTTTTTGCCATTAAAATGGTAAACCCGCCGTTACTTTTGCACCAACCTAATAGAATTGAAGAACAAATCCAGACCTTCAGTCTTCATTTGTGCAATTCTAGTTCTGTGTGTTTGTTTTCCATAAGGAGAATACATAGTAGTCATTAAATGCTGTTCACTAAATATTTGCAGCTCTTTACCTTTGGGGCACCTGGTAGGATTTGGGTTATGTAGCTCTTTTTGGGTCAATGAAATTTGAGCAGGAATGACATGTGACCCTTCCAGGTGGAAAGCAGTGTGTAATTCACCATCTTCACCTTCCCAACGTCCTGATGATCAAGGAAGCCACTGCTGAGAGGACACCGCTGCCAGCCTGGGCCCTGAGTGGTGGCAGCAGCAAAGATGGCCCGCAGCCCCACCTTGGACATGTAGCAAAAGTAAGAAATAAATGTGATCGCTGCAATTTGGGGGTTGGTTGTTACTGTGGCATAGGCCATTCTATCCTGGCTGACACAGTATTTTTTTTTTAATACTGAAAAAGAAGCTGGGCCAGGCACAGTGACTCGTGCCTGTAATCCCAACACTTTGGGAGGCCAGGATAGGGGGACTGCTTGAGGCCAAGAGTTCGAAACCAGCCTGGGTGACACAGTGAGATGTTGTCTCAACAAAAAATAAAAAGTATTAGCCAGGCTCCAGGCATGGTGCCTCATGCCTGTAATCTCAGCACTTTGGGAGTCTGGGCAGGCGGATCATGAAGTCAGGAGTTCGAGAGCAGCCTGACCAACATGGTGAAACCCTGTCTCTTCTAAGAATACAAAAATTAGCCGGACATGGTGGCACATGCCTGTAATCCCAGCTACTAAGGAGGCTGAGGCAAGAGAATCACTTGAACCTGGGAGGCAGAGGTTCAGTGAGCCGAGATTGCACCACTGCATTCCAGCCTGGGCAACAGAGTGAGACTCCATCTCAAAAAAAATAAAAAAAAAAAATTAGCCAGGCACAGTGGCACATGTCTATAGTCCCAGCTACTTGGGAGGCTGAGGTGAGAGGATTACTTGAGCTCCAGAGGTGGAGGCTGCAGCGTGCTGTGATGGAGACACTGCACTCCAGCCTAGGTGACAGAGCAGACCCTGTCTAAGAAATAAATAAATAAAAATAAAAGAGAAGTTTCAAAAAAGTCAATTCTCTAGCAAACCAGGACATTTCTACACTTTAGGAGCAAAGGGATTGTGATTTTTGGCCAGCAATTTAATTTCCCTTGCTTAACTTTGTAATTATCTCACATGCTCCCTGAAGCCTTGAAGTCAGATCTCTGCCTACCCTTCATTCACATCCCCAAACCACTTAGAGCAGAAACCAAGTTCCCACCTGCCCTGGCCTTCCAAAGTGCTGAGATTACAGGGGTGAGCCATCACTCTTGGCCCCCAGCTTTCTTTTCTTTTTTTGTTTTATTTTTTTGAGATAGAATTTTGCTCTTGTTGTCCAGACTGGAGTGCAATGGATCAATCTTGGCTCACTGCAACCTCTACCTCCCCAGTTCAAGCGATTCTCCTGCCTCAGCCTCCCGAGTAGCTGGGATTACAGGCACGCACCACCACGCCCGACTAATTTTGTATTTTTAGTAGAGACAGGTTTTCTCCGTGTTGGTCAGGCTGGTCTTGAACTCCCGACCTCAGGTGATCTGCCCGCCTCGGTCACCCAAAGTGCTGGGATTACAGACGTGAGCCACTGCACACCCAGCTTTTTTTTTTTTTTTTTTTTTTTTTTTTTTAAGATGAAGTCTCGCTCTGTCACCAGGCTGGAGTGCAGTGGCACGATCTTGGCTCGCTACAATCTCCGCCTCCCGGGTTCAAGTAATTCCCCTGCCTCAGCCTCCCTAGTAGCGGGGACTACAGGCACCTCGCCACCATGCCCGGCTAACTTCTTGTGTTTTAGTAGAGACAGAGTTTCACCATGTTGGCCAGGATGATCTCGATCTTCTGACCTCATGACCTGCCCGCCTCAGTCTCCCAAAGTGCTGAGATTACAGGCCTAAGCCACCACGCTCAGTCCCCACAACTTTCTTTAGGAGTCAACCAAACTTACACCAGGCTGTGTGAAAAGTCACAGCTTTGTCTAGTTTAGACACAAATCCAGGCAGAGGTTCTGGTTACGACAAAACACAACATCTGTCCTCCTCCTCCTTCTTGCCTCATTCATTCAATGATATTTATTGACTGCCTACTGTGTGCCAGGCCTTGTGCAAGGCCCTGGAGAAAGGGCCCTTAAAAGCCACAGATCCTGCCTCCAGGACTGACTGGCCACCTGTGCCCTTCCCTGATCCCTGCCCCTGCCTCCTGCACTCCTACCCAGACCTCATTATTTTCCTATCAATTTTCTTTTTCTTTTTCTTCTTCTTCTTCTTTTTTTTAGATGGGAGTCTTGCTCTGTTACCCGCGCTGGAGTGCAGTGGCGAGATCTCAGCTCACTGCAACCTCCACCTTCCGGGCTCAAGCCATCCTCCCACCTCAGCTTCCTGAGTTGCTGGGATCACAGGCGTGTGCTACCACACCTAGCTAATGTTTGTATTTTTGGTGGAGATGGGGTTTCACCATGTTGCCCAGGCTGGTCTGAAACTCCTGACTTCAAGTGATCTGCCTGCCTCACCCTCCTAAAGTGCTGGGATTACAGGCGTGAGCTACCATGCCCAGCTCCCAACTTTCTTTAGGAGTCAATTGAGCTCAAACCAGAAACTTCTGTTGCCAGATTATTAAATCTTAGGGTCTTTAGACAACTTCTGTGTAGTACAATGCTTCTCAAACTGGTTTCTGTAATGATATTCTTGGGCAGCTAAGAGTCTTCAGGTTGGGAAAACACTATCTCAAGGAATTAAAGATAATCTATAAAACTTTTGGCTATGTATTATTACTAAATATATAACATACCTTTATAACATAAAATAATTCAACCAAAGTAAAAATCACAAATGCAGGGTGATTGTGTTATTTTGGCATTAGGTGCAATATTTGTTAAAATGAGGTCAACAGATCCCAGGGCACAGGGAGTGGGGTGGGTTCTCTGGACGTATTTTTGGGAGACGTGCATTCTCCAGTTTAAGAAGCACCAACACGGGTAGTAGATCCCAAAGCTGGCTTTATATTGGTTTGCTTGTCTTTCTTTCTTTCTTTCTTTCTTTCTTTCTTTCTTTCTTTCTTTCTTTCTTTCTTTCTTTCTTTCTTTCTTTCCTTCTTTCTTTCTTTCCTTCTTTCTTTCTTTCTTTCTTTTCTTTCCTTTCTTTCCTTCCTTCCTTCTTTCTTTCTTCCTTTCTTTCTTTTCTTTCTTTTTCTTTTCTTTCTTTTCTTTCTTTCTTTCTTCTTTCTTTTTCTTTCTTTCTTTCTTTCTTTCTTTCTTTCTTTCTTTCTTTCTTTCTTTCTTTCCTTCTTTCTTTTTCTTTCTTTCTTTCTTTCTTCTCCTTTCTCTCTCTCTGTCTTTTTTTTTTTTTGAGACAGGGTCTCATTATGTTGCCCAGGCTGGTCTTGAGCTCCTGAGCTCAAGTGATCTGCCTGCCCCGTCCTCCCAAAGTGCTGGGTTTACAAAAATGAGCCACTGCGCCTGGCCTGATTTTCTCCTAAGATTTCTACATAAATATGTCTTAGAGTTTTGTTTATTTATTTGCAGAAATTTGCATAAGTCTTAAAGTTAAAAAAAATCTCCCCCCAGGATTTATACATTTTTCATTTACTTTCGTGATGTATTTGTTTACTCTAGCTGTTCTCCAGCCAAGTGATGTAAGTTGTTCAGTCTGTCTTACAGCAAGTACTTTTGTCCACGTAACTGTTTTATCTACACTTATAGTAAAATACACATAACAAAATGTACCATCTTAATCATTTTTAAATTTGCAATTCAGTGGCATTAGGTTCATTAACATCACCATCACCACCATCCCCCCTCAGAATTCTTTTTTCTTGCAAAACGGAGACTCTGTAACCTACTAAACACTAATTCCCCATTCTCTCCTCTCTCCAACCCCCTGGCAACCGCTTTTCTACTTTTTGTCTCTGGGAATTTGGCTACTGTAGGTACCTCATGTAAGTAGACTCATATCATATTTATCATTTTGTGATTGATTTATTTCACTTAACAGAATATCCTTAAAGTTCATCTTTGTAGCTTGTGTCAGAATTTCCTTCCTTTTTAAAATATTTTATTTTTTTATTTTTTTGATATGGAGTCTCACTCTGTTGCCCAGGTCAGAGTGCAGTGGCACAATCTCAGCTCACTGCAACTTCAGTCTCTGGGGATCAAGCAATTCTCCTGCCTCAGCCTCCCAAGTAGCTGGGATTACAGGTGCATGCCACCACACCAGCTAATTTTCGTATTTTTAGTACAGATGGAGTTTCACGATGTTGGCCAGACTGGCCTTGAACTCCTTACCTCAGGTGATCCGCCCACCTTGGCCTCCCAAAGTGCTGGGATTACAGGCATGAGCCACCGTACCCGGCTGGCTTTGCCCGTTTTTTAATCAGGTTGTTTTTGTTGTTATTGTTGTTATTAAATTGCCCAAGTAACTCTTGGTGGTTGTGTTTCTCTAATTTCTGCCCTTCTCTTCCTTTAATTCTTTATATTTTGTCACCAAGTGTGTAGCTTCTTAGACCTCTGTTGGGTAGTTTCAGTATTCATTTAGGAGTAAAAACAAACAACAACAAAAAAAAATGGAAGAAAGAAAGCAAAATAAATGTAGTTGCTTCCAGCTGGAATCTAGTAAAGTATGTATTTCACAACCAAGTCTTGTAAGAAAGGATAATGTGACTCATATAAGCTGGAAAGTTTAGGAGATTTAAAGCTTAAAGTAGTGCTCAGACAAAGTCATGTGGGTCCACCTCTTAGCTCTGTTTCTTCTGGTTTCACTCTATCCTGAGACAGCCTTTTCCAGGGTGGTTTTAAGATGGCTACCAACAGCTACTTTCTTCTTTGTCCTCCCTGTCCCTCTTTCTCCTCCTCCTCTTCCTTCTCTACTTCCTACTTTCCCCTTTTCTTCTTCAGCAAACTTTATTTTGGCATTGTGAGAGGAAAATATCTTGGGCCTCCAAACACTAAGCTAAAGGGAAAAAGCAGCTGGGAACTGCTTAGAGCAAACCTGCCTCCCACTCTATTCAGTTATCCCTCTGTTCACTGAGATAGATGCATATCTGATTGCCTCCTTCGGAAAGGCTAATCAGAAACTCGGAAGAATGCAACTGTTTGTCTCTCACTTACCTGTGACCTGGAAGCCCCCTCCTGCTTCAGGTCTTCTGCCTTCACTTCGAGTTGTCCAGCCTTTCCAGAATGAACTAATGTACTTCTTACATGTATTGATTGATGTCTCATGTCTCCCTAAAATGTATAAAACCAACCTGTGCCACAAACACTTTGGGCACATGTTGTCAGGACTTCTTGAGACTGTGTCATGGGTGAACATCCTTGACCTTGACAAAGTAAGCTTTCTTTCTTTCCTTTTTTTTTTTTTTGGAGACAAGAGTTCCGCTCTGTTGCCCAAGTTGGAGTGCAGTGGTGTGATCTCAGCTCACTGCAACCTCTGCCTCCTGGGTTCAGGCAATTCTCCTGCCTCAGCCTCCCGAGTAGCTGCGATGACAGAAGTGTGCCACCATGTCCAGCTAATTTTTGTATTTTTAGTAGAGACAGGGTTTCATCATCTTGGCTAGAATGGTCTTGAACTCCTGACCTCGTGATCCACCCGCCTCAGCCTCCCAAAGTGCCCAGAAGGGGTTTCTGAGTGGAGATACCTCAACCTTTGACAAGCTTTAAATCAAAGTTAGCATGAGCTAACTTTATGGCTCAAACCAATAGGATAATTTGCTGAGGTCTGAAAGCACCCCCTCCAGAGAATCCCTGATCTCCCTTTTTTTTTTTTTTTTTGAGTTTTACTTGCTTCCAATACAAGGAAGGCAAGTTTTTCCTGCTTCCATGATGATGGAAGGCAGGTAACTCCTTTACGGAGTTTGGGTTTGATTCCAGCAGGGAAGATGAGTTTTTTTTCCCCCTGCTTCTAGGATAGTAGATAGCAGTCCTATCTACTATCCCACCCCTAGGTAAGTAACTGAATTGAGGTTTGTCTTGGCTAAAGATTAACAACCAGCTGGCGTTAATTTCTCCTTACACCTACAGCACTCACGTTGGAAACAAGTTTCAGTGCTGCCAAAGAAATAGCACTCGAACAGAAATTTTCTCAGCAAGGCAAATTTATTTCTGCAGAAGGGTGCAGCTTGCACCAGTCATGATCACAAGAGTACACCGAGTGGGGTAGGGTGTAGGGATTCAGTCAAGATGGTAGGAAAAATTGTAAAATAAACACAAATCTTCTTGGAAAGCTGGAAGGTTTTTGCAAAAGCCTCAGGATAGAGTTATGGCTGAAGGCAGCCTAATCCTCCTTGAGCTATAGCAAGGGTAATTAACATAGGAATGTAGAGGAGTCTATCTAAATAGCTTGTTTACTCATGTGGTCCTAAGACTAACCTTTGACCATCTGCAGGTACATGATTGCTCTCCACTCGGGGGAGGGGGGGATCGGTGATGGTAATTACCTTCTAGTGGTGTTTACTTGAGACTTTTGTCATTTAATGTGTGCCAAATAAATGCCAGGAGGGCCAGGGAGTAGGGGCCATGGTTGCAAGTCTTTACAATACTCTCTCAGGAGTTTGTAAATGGCCTGGACTCTCAGCATAATATCTGTGTCAGTGTATTTATTCATCTGTTGTTGGGTCAGGGTCTGCAGGATGGACCCCCGCAGCTGGTGCCCTGTGTGAGGATCACTACAAAGGAAGCACGAAGGACCCCCTGAAAATGAAGGTAAAAAAGGACCACATGGTTACTGAATAATCAGTAAGTCATTGGTGCCCACTCAGGATTTCCAAGTTCAGGGGGATTGTTCAGGCTGAGGTTTCATCATGGGACAATAGTTATCAGCTCAGCAGAAACAGTATATAAAAGTATTGAAACAGCTGCTTAAAGCTAGCAGAGCCTTGGTTTTGCAGGCTCAATTAAGGGACCTAATGCAAACTGTTGAATCCCAAACCCATGGTTCACTAGAAAAGGCACGCTAGACATAGAGCTCTGGGAACAAGTGGGGAGAAATCTTAAACAAAATCATGCACAAGGGCAACGGGTCTCAGTAATAGCTCTAACACTATGGGCTTTAATTAAGGCAACCCTGGCTCCATTATACACAGAAGAGCCTAAAAAGGGGAAGGAGAAAGCAATGTCACCTGCCTTACCACCTCCTTTTCCCTCGGCCCTGATATCACTGGGCCAAAACAACAAAGAGGAAACAGAGGTTTTACCTAAGCCGCCTCCTCCTCCAATAGATAGGAAAAAGGACAGGAGATACACCACAGCTATGAGACCCTGTCTCAGGCAGGCGGCATTAGAAGGGGAGCACTTAGCCTGCCTGGTAATGCAAGATCAGCAAGGCAATCAAGTGTACAAACCCATTTCTTTTAACGCTTATAAAAAAGTTTAGAAAAGGCATTAGAAGCCAGAGCTGCGTGGCCAAGCAAGTGGTAGGCAAAAGGGAAAGCTCAGTGGTGGGGAAGCTCGTGGACCTGGAGCCAGCAAGTGCTCCCAGGAACTTGGCTTGCATGGGGGCAGCGACAGGAAGCCAGGCCCAGCGCGCTGGGGCTGGCCTGCTAGGGAGGGGCAGGAAGTGTGCACAGGAAGATCCGCCTGGCTGACAGCAGCTGCCTGGTGGTGGGGGAAAGGAGTGGCACACACAGAAAAGGTGGCATGGAGAGAAGTGGCACAAAAAACGGCAGCACCTAAGCAAATGCAAAGTGGCTGTCACCCTGGGGCCTGCCTGCTCAGCTCTCTGGCTCTGCGGGCCACCCAGAGCAAAATTTCATGTGTTGCTTGTATGCAAGCGACATCCCAAATTATAATTCCCTGCTAAAATTTAAGTACAATTTAAGAATTTGAAAGACCCCTTTTCTAATAATAACCACTGCTGTTATCACTCTCTTACCCCTGACATGGCTCTCTCAAAATCCAATGTAAGTAGAGCAGTAAAGTTTAAAGGGAGAGAAATTACAAATTCTAATAATAAACTGCAAAATCTGTTCTCTGTCTTAAAGGGCAATCCAGCCCTGGATTCTCCCAGATATTTAACCCCTGCAGCAAAAAGTGAAATCAAGGACATAGAGCAAGCCATCTCTCAGAGGCAGCTAGATCGCATTGATCCATGGTATTCAATTCAATTGTTTATTTTTCCCACTAAACACTCCCCTACAGGGTTAATAGGACAGATGGCCCCCAGGCTTCGCCTCCTAGAATGAGTTTTTTGCTCACATACCAGAACTAAAACACTATCTCCCTATATTCAGTTAATTACTAAAGTCATCTATTCAGGTCACAAACAATGCAATCCGTTGTTAGGTTATGACCCTGTTGTCATCAGGATTTCTTTAAGTAAAAAGCAATTTGAAGCAGTATTGCCAGTATCTATTGATCTGCAAATAGTTTTCTCTGATTACACAGGATAAACACAGTATGTCCTCCCTGCTGATAAACTCCTTCATTTCTTATCTCATACTCCAGTAATCTTGCCCACAAAAATAGTTCACTCCCCCATATCTAATGCTTTAACACTGTTTACTGATGGTTGTGGTAAACATGGAAAAGCAGCAGTCTGGTGGAGACCACATAATTCAATCACTTGATCTGGGTTTACTAGCATTCAGAGAGCTGAGACTGGGGTCCTGATATTGGTCTTGGAAACTTTTTCCACTCAGCCCATCAATATTGTGAGTGACTTGGCTTACTCTGTTTATTTATTGCAGAACCTTGAAACAGCCCTAATTAAGCCCACTCTTGAGCCCACCCTATGTGCTCTTTTTTTCTGACTTGAGCAACTGCTAGATCAACATACACATCCTATTTTTATCACACACATTTGAGCCCACAGCTCTCTGCCTGGCCCATTGGCTTATAGAAATGGACAAGCAGACCTTCAGATTATGACATCACTGCTTAACCAAGCGACCCAATTGCATCAATTTTTACACAAAAATTGGAGAAACTTATCTAAGCAATTTCAGCTTACACAGAGACTGGCTAAAGAAATTATCCTACAATGCCCAGATTGCCAGCTCATAGGCACATCCCCTCCTTCCACAGGTGTTAACCCTAGAGGACTAGAACCTAATCAGTTATGGCAAACAGATGTTACACACATTCCTGAATTTGGAAAACTTAGATATGTACATGTATTCATTGATACCAACACTCATCTAATTAGTGCGCACACCCTTCCTGGAGAATCAACCCGATATGTCATTAAACATCTTCTTTTAACTTTTGCATTTATGAGGCAGTCCTCAAAAATTAAAACTGATAACAGTCCAGCTTATGCCAGCTCACAATTTCAACAATTTTGTCACATGTAGAATATCTATCATTACACAGGCATCCCACATAACCCCCAAAGACAAGCCATAGTAGAACGTGCCCACTCCACCCTTAAAAATGTGCTCAAAAAACAGAAAAGGGAGAGTATGGGTAAAGACCCTGCAACACTATTGGCACAAGCCTTATTTACCCTACATTTTCTAAATTTAGATGACAAATTTCAATCAGCTGTAGAAAAGCACTTCGCTAAAACCTCTTGAGGCATAAAACCTGTAGTTTTATGGAAAGATGTGAACAGTAATATATGGTGTGGTCCAAGTAAATTAGTAAAGTAGAGAAGAGGATATGCTTGTGTTCACACCTCCTCAGGTCCTCTTTAGATTTCAGCATGATGCATCAAACCATACCATGGTGTGTCCGGAATTGGTGGGTTCTTGGTCTCACTGACTTCAAGAATGAAGCCGCGGACCCCCGCAGTGAGTGTTACAGTTCTTAAAGATGGTGTGTCCAGAGTTGGTTCCTTCAGACATTCAGATGTTTCTGGAGCTTCTTCCTTCTGGTGGGTTCGTGGTCTCGCTGACAGGAGTGAAGCTGTAGACCTTCGCGGTGAGTGTTACAGCTCTTAAAGGCAGCACATCTGGAGTTGTTTGTTCTTCCCAGTGGGTTTGTGGTCTTGCTGGCTTCAGGAGTGAAGCTGCAGACCTTCACGATGAGTGTTACAGCTCATAAAGGCAGCGTGGCCCCAAAGAGTGAGCAGCAGCAAGATTTATTGCAAAGAGCAAAAGAACAAAGCTTCCACAGTGTGGAAGGGGACCTCAGCGGGTTGCCACTGCTGGCTCGGGCAGCCTGCTTTTATTTCCTTATCTGACCCCACCCACATTCTGCTGATTGGTCCATTTTACAGAGAGCCGATTGGTCTGTTTTACAGAGAGCTAATTGGTCCATTTTGACAGAGTGCTGATTGGTGCTTTTACAAACCTTTAGCTAGACACATAGTGCTAGACAGAAAAGTTCTCCAAGTCCCCACTAGGTTAGCTAGATACAGAGTACCGATTGGTGTATTTACAAACCGTGAGCTAGATACAGAGTACTGATTGGTGTATTTACAAACCTTGAGCTAGACACAGAGTGCTGATTGGTGTGTTTACAATCCCTTAGCTAGACATAAAGGTTCTCCAAGTCCCTACTAGACTCAGGAGCTAAGCTGGCTTCACCTAGTGTATCCCGCACTGGGCTGCAGGCCAAGCTGCCCACCAGTTCTGCGCCATGTGCCCACACTTCTCAGACCTTGGGCAGTTGATAAGACCGGGCACCGTAGAGCAGGGGACGGCGCTCATCAGGGGGGCTTGGGCCGCGCAGGAGCCCACCGCGGTGGATGGGGCTCAGACATGGCAGGCTGCAGGTCCTGAGCCCTGACCCCCAGGGAGGCAACTGAGGCCCTGCGAGAATTCAAGCACTGTGCGTGTGGGCTGGTAGTGCTGGGGTACCTGGTGCAACCTCCACAGCTGATGGCCTGGGTGCTAAGCCCCTCACTGCCCTGGGCCAGTGACGCCAGCCGGCCACTCTGTGTGTGGGGCCCGCCAAGCCCGCTCCCACACCTGCTAGAACTCACGCTGGCCCGCAAGCACCACGTGCAGCCCCAGTTCCCGCCCATGCCTCTCCCTTCACACATCACCACAAGCAGAGGGAGGCAGTTCTGGCCTCGGCCAGCCCAGAGAGGGGCTCCCACAGTGCCGTGGCAGGCTGAAGGGCTCCTCAAGTGCCACCAGAGTGGATGCCGAGGCCGAGGAGGTGCCGAGAGCGAGGGCTGCTAGTATATTGTCACCTCTCAGTGGCGTGGCTAGGACCCAACCTGGTACCAGAGATGAAGGAACAGACCCACAGGACGCGCAGCCCCAGACAATGTGGCTTCTGCAGACAACACAAGCCTCGGACATTACCTGGGAGATGCTGAAGAGGACAACTCAGGAGGCTGAATGAATTGTGCTCCAGACACAGACACCATTTACTATAGATAATTTGTTCCTTGCTATGCTTTCTGTTGTACATTGCAACTCATGTAGGGTATTGATCCTTTTTATGCTCTCTCTTTTTCTGCAACCTGTACCTGCTACATTCTATTGGGCTCATATCTTAGATCCACCTTTCTTTTGCCCTGTCACCTGGGCAGACACCCCCTTCCCAGCCTATAATAACATGACTGCTTGTCTGGGAGGGATAGAGTCCCCCATTGGGATCCCTCAATAATGGCACACATTGGACTAAGGTGCCAGATAACACTACATATGACTCCACTATCCTCCCACTGTGTGTAAGCTATAAAAGTTCTAACCCTTACTATGTATCTGCCCAAACACAATTTTTGGCTACATCATGGCAAAGGAAATGCCTTAACAGCCTTAGCTGCAGGTAGCCTCAAACCAGGTAATGCAATCAATGCCGCTTTCCCAAACGTTCCTTCCTGTGCTAAAGGAAAAAGCCAGGAAAGTAATGGATTTCACTTTAGCTGGGAGGTCTGTCATGGGGGACAAGCACATAGCCTCCAGTTACGCAATTATAGCATCTTAGACTGGAGCCCTCATGGCCATTTGCAGGGCAGCCTTACTAATGTCCTCATCTGTCATGGCATCAATCACAGTTTCATAGTCACGTCCTGTTCCCCTATGATTTGGGCCAATTTGGGGATGGGATATCCCAGATGCCAAGTAAAATCCAAGACACTTTACGATGCCTGGGACATCTTGGCACCTCCCTTGACACCTGGCATGGAACATATCATAATTCCAGTAACAACTATACTATAACCTTTATTCATAATCACACTGATCAGTGCCTGATTTGCACTACCCATCCATATGTTTTCCTTATGGGAACCAATATTTCTATTACACTCCAAAACTCGACGTTTGTGACCCAGGTGCAGGGACAGGCTTGGTTTGCCTCATGTATCACTAATTACAATATATCCAATCTAAATATTACTAGTGTCATGGTATTAAGGAGACAATCTGAGGCATTCCTACCAGTCAATTTGAAATGCGCTTGGCAGGGTTCCTCTGCCCTTGCCACCTTAGAACGTGACTTGTCCCAATTCAGACACAAAAGATTCATGGTTACATTTATGGCCTTTACAGTCTCAGCCACAGTCATCCTGGCAACTGCTGTTGTTGCTGTGGCATCTATTACTGAATCAGTACAAACAGATGTCTTTGTAGATAATCTGGCCAAAAATGTGTCTAATGAACTTCTCTTACAGCAGGGTATAGATTTAAAAATTCTTGCGTGTCTGCAATCCCTCAAGGCTGCTTTGGAATACGTGGGGGAGCAGCAAGATGCACTGGCATTCCAACAGCGATTAAACTGCAACTGGGAGCATAAACGTATCTGTGTCACTTCTCTACCATGGAAATCAATCAACACATAGTTGGGATGAGGTGAAACAACATCTCTGGGGAACCTTTCATAACAATTTAACAGCAGATGTAAAGCAACTTAAAACTAAAATTTTAGAATCCCTTCACACTTTAGATCTACACACCTAACAAACAGCCATACTGAAGGGTGTGCAAGATCATCTCTACTGGTTTGACACCCACTCCTGGGGGTCACTCTTTGACTGGAAAAGAATGTTGCTAATTATACTCATGATGGTCTTATGTTATTTACTAATTCTAGGATGCAAAGCCGGAGTAAGAGCAATGACCGCCACACCTGACAAATCTGTTGCTGCATATATCTGCACTCTCCAATCAATAAGATATAGAAAACAGAAAAGGGGGAGATGTAGGGTATCAGTCAGGATGATGGGAAAGATTGTAAAATAAACACAAACCTTCTTGGAAAACTGGAAGGTTTTTGCAAAAGCCTCAGGATAGAGTTATGGCTGAAGGCAGCCTAATCCTCTTTGAGCTATAGCAAGTGTAATTAACATAGGAATGTAGAGGAGTCTATCCAAATAGCTTGTTTATTCATGTGGTCCTAAGACAAACCTTTGACCATCAGTCCTAAGACAAACCTTTGACCATCTGCAGGTGCATGATTGCTCTCTACTGTGGGGGATGGAGGGTCGGCAACAGTAATTACCTTCTAGTGGTGTTTACTTGAGACTTTTGTCATTTAATATGTGGTGTATAAATGCCAGGAGGGCCAGTGAGTCAGGGCCATGGTTGCAAATCTTTACAGCACTCTCCTGGGAGTCTGTAAGTGGGCTGGACTGTCAGCTGGACTGACAAGCATAATACCTGTGTCAGGGTATGTTATTAATCTGTTTTTGGGTCAGGGTCTGTGGGATGAACACCTGCAGCAGGACAGGGGTTTTTTAATCCCTAATGTAGTTGGTTCCTACTGCTGTGTCCTTTCTCCATTGGCTGGAGTTGGACTGCACAGTCTAAACTGACTGGATTGGCTAATGTTTGAAATTGAACACAGCTATCTAGATGGGAAGGGGAAGGCTATCCATTATGGTGCAAGGCATGTCTAGGCTTGTCAGGGTATGTCAGGGTGTGGGAAGGGTGGGAAGGATTATTTACCACATGGGTAACTACAGAAACTAGAGAAAGAACCACAAGAACAGGGAATTAAGACCTTTTGAAGAGGAATTGATCATCTCTCACAGTTTCCTCCTCTTGATTTTATAGTTTTTCCTCTTCAAAACACCTCAGCGTATCTTGGCTCTGTTGTTCTTCTTGGGCATCTAGAAGGAAGAGTTTATCTGAATAAGGCAGGGGTGAACTGAGGGAGGTTCTGGTGAAGGTCTTTCTATAAGTCTTTGCACTAAACCACGAATACAAGATATGATACAAGAATACACATATAACGATTACAAGGGAGGTGAATATTGAGGTCATAATTCCTTTCCATTTCTCAAACCATTTTTCCATGAGGCTTGTAAAGGGGTCATTTATTCCAGAATTTTTAGCTAACTCATTTGATAAGGAGGTAAGGCCTTGTAAGGCTTTTGTTATTGTTCCATTGGGGGCGGTGTTATTAGGAATAAAAGTACAACATTGGACTCCAATCATGACAAAAATCCCGCCTTTTTTAGCTAATATCATGTCAAGGGCTATTCTATTTTCCCAGGCCATTTGGCTGGTAGGGCCTAATTGTTCAACTATTCCTTTAATAGCATCTCTAGTATAATTAACACAGTGTTGTTGATTATAAAAGATATAATTTATCTAAGCTACATTCTTGTTTGCAGTTGACCACCAGAACAATATAGACTCGAATCCTGCAGCTATTTGATTTCAGGCTTTCAATTCATATGGTACCCCTCGTGATATTCCAATAGCATCTATATAAACATGAGGATCAAAAGATCCGTGAGACATCTCCCTTTTTACGATATTCTGTTTTCAACTTTCTTGGTTGATGAAATGCCAAGGTGAAAGGGATAACCAATTGAATTAGAGTGTAAGTGCCATTCTAGTTACTTGGCAGAGTACCCAGCAATAGTCCCCCGCAATACCACCACATATTTGCTCAGGGATGAACAAGGGCAGACTGATTGGTAAGCTCTTGAAAAGGCTTGGTTTCACTGCACCCTGTTAAGTCTCCAAGGAATGCTAACTTGTCCCCCCGCCATGAAAGGCATGAGATGAAGTTAATATCAGGGGCTGGAGGTCGGATGGTCCTCGGGGGCTGACCCGCAGGGCTCTTGACCTCAGGGAACAGCAGTAAAAGAGTCTTGCATGACTCATCACCTCAGACTGTGGGGTTCTGGAAGAGAGCTACCATACAGCTCATGCCTGGTCTGTGAGAGGTCCACCTCACGAGTGGAAAGGGGACAATTTGGGTCTCTGGCCTGCCTGTCACACAAGCATTAACAGTCACTTTTGTTTAGCATGTGAACAGAATATTTAGTCCATTCCAGCCAAGCATTTGTGTCCTGATACCCTGTTTCAATTGCTGTAATTTGTTTTAAATCTTTAACCTCTACAACAGCTACTTTTGGTTTATCATTAAGTATATAATGAGAAAAGGTTTGGTTAGCGGAGAACTTAGGAGAGGAAGAAGCAGGTACAGGAGGTAGGGAAGCAATGAAGTGCATTTCAAAGGATCCTGCGGGGTCCTTCCCTGAGACTTCTGCTCCTATACCATAGAAACAGCTTAATGAAGGGGAAGAACTCTGGGGAGCAGAGATGGTGATCTGTGCTGGATTACATTGGTTCAGCTGACAATTGGGAGGGGTAATTCCTTTTGTAAAATGAATATATGGTTTTAAGAAACTGGAAGTACTAGTTGGGCTGGTTCATCCTTGCTCTTTAGTATTTCATAGAACATTGGACCAACTTCGGCAGAGAAGCTCTTCTCTAAGAGAACAAGATTCCCAGTTCATACTGGAGTCTTCGTCAAACTCTTCCCGAACTAACTTATCCCGGTTAACAAATGCCCAGTGTGAGGAAAGCCAGGAAGGATGGAGATACTTTTCTGAAGTCAACTGTCCACAGGGTATAACAAGGCAAGCATCAAAGGTAATAAATAGTTTGGGGTGAGCTTGACTTGGTTACATTAATGATAAGGAGACTAGTGATGGGATCGGGGAAGGAAAGAAATACAGAATAGGAGAGTTAAACCCTCTTTAGCCTTAGCTTGGTAAGAATTGGTCCTGGAACAAGGGACCATGATTCTGGGAAGAGTGGTGCCTGCTTAACTTGAGTGTGATGAGTCCAGCCTTTCTCTGCAGTCCAAACTGCTGTATCAGTTGTTAAGAGCACTAAATAAGGTCCTTCCCAAGTGGGCTCGAGCTTCCCTTCTTTCCAACTCCTGATGAGGACATGATCTCTAGGCTAGTGGTGGTGAACTGGAAATTCAAGAGTTGGAGTCTGGGCTAGAATGCCTTGAGTCCTAAGGAAGGAGAGGCCAGAAGACAGAACTAATATATAGTTTTTGAGAAATTGAGTGAGGGTTTTCCCACTCAAAGGCAAATAGGTCCCAGCTGTCCTCTGCTAACAAACAAGCCCAGAAGGCATCTTTTAAATGTACTACTGTAAACAACTCGTGGCTGTATGGGATCCTACTGATAACAGTATAAGGATTGGGAACAACAGGGTGTGTAGTGTGGACTCTCTGATTAATAACCCTAAGGTCTTGCACTAACCAGTATGACCTGTCTGGCTTCTTTACAGGCAGTATTAGAGTGTTATAGGGAGACATACAGGGTTCAAGAAGCCCATCACAGAGAATACCTTAAATTATAGGTTTTAAATTTTCTCTGCCTTCTAAAGGAATAGGGCATTGCTTTCTCTTTACTACTTCCACAGGGGTTTTTAATTTAACATGAATCAGAGGAATCCATAACTTTCCTCGATTCCCATCTTTTGACCATATCTTGGTATGAATGTGTTCTTTGTCGGCGGTGGCAAGCAAGTTTAGGGAGGGGTGGAATTTTCCATGATTGATTTGAAGACCTAAGCCTAATTTTAGCGTTAAATCTCTTCCTAATAGATTTGCCCCTGCTTCCAGGATTAACAGAAATTTGATACTAGCTGATCGGTTTTTATATTCAACTTCTATCTCCTACTTACTGGTTCCTTCTCTAAATCTGTATTTTCATTCATGGGTGTTACATCTCCCCCCATCTCCCTCAGCCCCTATGTCCCAGCCAGGACAAAGCACTCTTAGTTGGCCTGGCAGAGAGGAGCTGAGCTACTGGCGGGAGTGTGCTGATGGTGCTAGAAGGCCCTGACCAAAGCCGGTCACACTTTTGCACGACCTCTGGCTGCTGTAAACATGTGGCTGGGCCGAAGTGAACAACGCTGGGCACAAGAGTCCTCCAGAGTGGTCCCTTGACCAACCTGTCCCAGCTACCCAGCTTACATCTGAACTTGCCCTTCTTCCTCTTTCCTTGCCAGCTTCACAATCATGCTGGGATGGGGTAAAATGACAAGCTTCTGTCTGCTTTAAGCAGTCATGCCACACTGCCAACAGTTTTCAAAGCATTATAGCCTTCAAAGAGATCCTTCCATCCTTTCCTAATTTTAAGTTCCCAGGCTTCGCTTTTTGGTGCTCTTCATATGGCCTGGAAAGTGGGGGCCTAGGCTCTTTTTAGGTTCTGGCCCCCTGAGTACTTTGTTGTATGGTGGACAGAATAATTTTTTCCTTCTGCTTTTGTTTTTCTTTGTCCCTTCTTACACACACTTTTTGAGCCTTCCTAAGAAGTTCACTCATGGGACAGTGTGGGCGATCAGTCAGACTGGCAGAAGAAATTATAGGAATAGAAAGAAGCAAACCTTGGAAGGCAAGGAAGTTTGGCATAGCTTCAGATAGTTTGGCTGAAGGCAGCCAGATTCTCTTTTCAGGAGCCAGAGAGCGTAGGGCGCAGATACATAGGAATGTGGAGAAGTTTATCTAAAGAGCTTATTTACTCATGTGGTCCTACAACTAACCTTTGATCACTTATGGGCAGGATAGATCTCCTGGGGTGGGGGCGACCAGATTAATTACCCACAGGTGTGTTGACTCAAAGCCTTTTTCATTAAAACTGTGCCCAATAAATGCCCACAGGGACAGCTAATTGGGGCTGTGGTTGCTGACTCCTTACAGCACCTTCCTTGGTGTCTGTGAGTGACTCGGATCCCTAGAGGCACTTTCACTGAATATCAGTGTCTGGGTACATTATTCATCCATCATGCGAGCTGGGGTCTGCAGGACAGACCCCCACAGGATGGTCTTTCCAATTTTCCATCTTTTGTAACTTCTTTGAAATATCTGGCCAACCGTTAGTAACAAAATGAAGTTTTAACATTCCTCATCCAAGAGGATCTCGGGATCTAGACCAGCATACTTTCTCATTTGATCCTTTAATCTGTCTAAAAATTCTATAGGCCCTTCATCTTGCCCTTGCTGTATATCAAATGCTCAGGTAAGATTCTGGATTCGGGGTACTGATTCTTTAATCCCTTTTATTATCATTGCCCTAAGGTCTTACATATGTAGTGGACTGCATTGTTATTGTCCCACTGGGGGTCTTTGGTGGGGAATTTTTGATCTGCTGCAGGAACGTTTTGGCCAGGAGGGTGTTCACATTCTCAGACTACCATAGCAGCTCTACAGATCATGCCTCTTTCTTCCCTTGAGAAGAGGATGCCTAGGATGGACATTAGCTCAGCCCAAGTATGTAACTGTAGTCCTAGTAATTGGTCAATTTGGTTTGCTACCCCATAAGAATCATCTAATAGTGGCTTAAGCTCTCTTTATAGGTTTTGCACTTCTGAGCTGGTTAAAGCAGCATTTACAAAGCCAATGCCACCTCCTCCTAGGGGCACTTCCCTCAAGGGGAAGAGAGCTGGAGCTGATTCCCCTGAGGTAGAGGGGAAGGGGAAGTTCTGAATATCTTTTTTTCATTGCTCTATTTCATGTTAAAGTCCCTTTAGGGAAGGGTACTTAGGCTGGTAGTGAGTGGGCTCTTGGGACGATTCCCAAGAGGGAGGGTTGTAAGGAGGGGAAGCAACGGGGGAGTGACAAGGATCTGGGACAGCAACTGCTTGAGGGGGAGGAAAGTTAGGGATGTTTGGTGGGGGAAGGTGATCTAGTGGGTCCCAAGTCATAGATTGCTTGGGGTTAAGAGTTTCAGTTTCCTTAGAGGAAACATTCTCTGGTTTATGCTTACCTTTTTGAGCTTTTAGGGAGTAGAGAAGAATAAGGTCCTTGTCACCAACACAAGGCATAATCTATCTCTTCTTGGGAAACTGGACTCTTGTTATTAACATGTTCTATTAGAAGCTGACAAATCCAATCCTCATTTGACCCAAAGTTTGGCCAGAAAACTGAGGGTTTAAGGATTGGTTCCTGGGTCCAAATAAAACAATAATATTTTATCATTTGTTGCTTTTTCTTACGCTTAGTCCTTTCATTGTCTTTCCAATACGTTAACATGAGACCTAGGAGACTCTCAAGGGGAATATCATTGCTGTTAGCTTTATCCTTTTTCACTCCTTATCTTACTTGGGGTATTTCCCATCTCAATGGTTTTGGGGTGAGGCTCTACTTCCCTTAGTGGAAGTTTTTTGCCTTCCCCACTACTGAAGGTTTGTGTGAGGCTCAATCCCCCCTACTGGAGATTTCTCACATTTACTTTCTTCTAGAGACTCAACCCCTTGTATTAGGGATTTCCTGCCTTCCTTTTCTCTCTCTCTCTCTCTCTCTCTTTTTTTTTTTTTTTCAGAGTCTCACTCTGTCACCCAGGCTGGAGTACAGCAGCACGATCTCTGCTTACTGCAAGCTCCACCTCCCAAGTTCACGCCATTCTCCTGCCTCAGCCTCCCGAGTAGATGGGACTGCAGGCACCCGCCACCACGCCTGGCTAATTTTGTTTTTGTATTTTTAGTAGAGATGGGGTTTTGCCATGTTAGCCAGGATGGTCTTGATCTCCTGACCTGATGATCTGCCTGCCTCAGCCTCCCAAAGTGCTGGGATTACAGGCATGAGCCACCACGCCTAGCCGCTGCCTTCCTTTCCTCTAGAGACTCAATCCCCCCAGTGGAGGCTTCTTGCACTCTTTTCCTTTCATTTCATCCTCTCTGGCTACTTCCCCGAAGGGAATGTCAGGTCCCTCTTAACGTTGGTGGGTCAGTATAAACTCCTGATGGGAGCCAAAAGGCTGCCATAAGTCATATGAGGTGACCACGGAACTGCAGATTGGACTCACTCACTCTACACACCAGTAGTACTTATTCACACACTTTCAACTTTCAACCTCCAAGATGTCCCAACCACCAAGGAAATACTTTGTCACCCCCATGGCATTTCTTACCTTGTTCTGTGCACAGAGTTGGCTGGTCACCATGGCATGTGATGATCTTTTCCCCCCAAGTTGTTGCTCTGTTTCTTCTTGTGTTGCTGAGAGTCTGGATTTATTTGTCACACTGGTTGGGTCTCGATTCCTTACCCCCAAGGCCACCGCAAGAAGACAGTGGGGCATGGCTCCTCACGGGAGAGGACTGGACCCTTCTCCAGAGAAGAATAGGTATCCCAAATGGGCCCCTAAATTTGTTAGAAACAAGTTTCGGTGATGCAGAAGAAATAGAACTTAAATAGAAATTTTCTCAGCAAGGCAAATTTACTTCTACAGAAGGATGCAGCTTGCGCCAGTCACGATTGCAAGAGCACACCAGGTGGGGTAGGGCAGGGGTTTTTATCCCTAATGCAATTGGTTCCTACTCCTGTGTCCTTTCTCCTGTGGGTTGGACCCCACAGTCTAAACTGACCCGATTGGCTAATGTTTGAAATTGAACACAGCTATCTAGGCTGGAAGGGGAAGGCTATCCATTATGGTGCAAGGCATGTCTAGGCTTGTCAGGGCATGTCAGGGCGTGGCAAGGGCGGGAAGAGTTGTTTACAACTTTCAGCATGGGTAACTATAGAAAGTAGAGAAACAAACAACCAGAGGAACAGGAAACTAAAACCTTTTGAAGAGGAATTTGTCATCTTGATACTCAGAAATTGTATAATTTGTGTGATCATTGTTAGTTTTGCTTAAATGTTTTTTTGTTTGTTTCTGTCTTATTGGGTTTCTTTAGTGTGTGTGTGTTCGTCCTTTCCCCTATCAAATTTGACCAATCCTCTAGTTCATGAGCGTGGAACCCTCCAGACCCTCTAACTCATGAATGTAGAATCTTCCACTCCAAAGAAATAAGAGCACCTTGCTCCCCTCAGCCTTTCAGAGCATTCTCAGGCAACTGAGAATCATGTGAATGTGTCTGGGAGGAATGCTCCTTAAGATGTGCAGTGGCTCTAAAAAGGTTTCCCCCTCAGAAGAATATACTTAGGATCTAATCTCAGCTGGCAGGAGCATATCAGGAGCTGACCCTTCCCACACCTTGAGCCCCTGACACACTGTGCCAGGTAGCTGCGACACAGGTGGACTGAACTCGTTCAAGGGGTAATGGTCCCTGAAAAGCTAGGTCTGCAAGCTATACATTGTGGGTCTGACACACGTCCCGACTTGGTCAAATCTGAAGAGGAACTCTAAATTGTGGAGAACAAGGCCTCTGAAGGAGGAAGAAAATGGTCAGCAAAAGAAAAAAAAAGAGGAAAGATTTTTTTATTTTGACTACTAAAGGGGTGTAATTTACATAGCAAGGCCACCTTTTTGCCAGCCAGACCAAACTGAAAGAGCAATGGCTGTGCTTCTGAAAAAGCAGCATTTTGTCCTAGCTGAAATATGGTAATGAAAATTTAAAGGATTTTTCTAAAGGGGCGCAATGGTTAAAAGTCAGCTTATTTAAAGGGTAACATCCAAGATGTGTGTGTGTATGTGTGCATGTTTGTATTTAAAAGGCCTTCATGTTTTTCTCACCTAGTACCTTGTCTTTTTTTGAGCAAAAGTTTTTTTTCTTCACAGTTGACTGAGTTATGTTTTCACCTGGTTTTTTTTGTTGTGTTTTTTTATTTTTGTCTTTTTTTTTTTTTTTTGACTAAAATAGTTATTGCAACAGGTTTCTCCCATTTTTCTTGAAGATCCTAGATTTCAGTGTGGGCTCTGCCCAGAGCTCAGAGATCCAGTTAAAAGATAGATAGTCCCTATCTAAACAAAATTGTTCTCCTTATACAATCCTATGTAAAATTTCTATAATTTTATGTTTGATTTGGCTCAAAGAAAAATAAAAGCATCTCCCACCAGCACCATGAGATTATTTCTCTCTGTACCTTATGATGTAAATTTTGCTATTTGATTTTCTCTTGAGTTGTTTCCTTTAATATGCAAATTTAAGGATATTTAGCTGACAACTCTCTAGGTTTGTAAAGCAAGTTATCAAGAATCTGGGCACAGTGGCTCACGCCTGTAATCCTACCACTTTGGGAGGCCGAGCGGGGGTGGATCACCTAAGGTCAGGAGTTCAAGACAAGCCTGGCCAACATAGTAAAACCACACCTCCACTAAAACACAAAAATTAGCTTGACATGATGGTGGGTGCCTGTAATCCCACCTACTCGGGAGGCTGAAATGGGAGAATCACTTGAACCTGGGAGATGGTGGTTGCAGTGAGCCAAGATCATGCCACTGCACTCCAGCCTGGGCAGATGAGCA
This sequence comes from Theropithecus gelada, assembly GCF_003255815.1. Taxonomy (NCBI): domain Eukaryota; kingdom Metazoa; phylum Chordata; class Mammalia; order Primates; family Cercopithecidae; genus Theropithecus; species Theropithecus gelada. Next base: position 73,155,887 of record NC_037670.1, read on the forward strand.
AGACTCTGTCTCAAAAAAAAAAAAAAAAAAAAAAAAAAATCTGAAAATCTAAGATAGGAAAAAAAAAAGGGACATTCTTTATTAATCTGTAAAATATACTTCCATCAGCATGCCTAATATGTCTATGTATTTATGTGTTGTATACACAATGTTTCACTACTACAAATACATAAAAGAGATCTAATTAATTGTCTTAAGGAAAAATAAAAGCTTTTAAATCAAATATTTTATCAGGAAAAAAGAAAAGACTAGTCAAATGCTTTTACAAGCTTATGTAACTTAAGTAAAATCTTTAATAAATAAACTAGCTTTAAAATTATTGGTAAAGTTATATTAGAAATATCTTAGAATTGCCAGCATATTTTTTTTACATGTGTTAATCAGCAATTTCATAGTTATCTCTGCCAAATACTATAAGGTGTCAAAATTTGACATAAGGGTTACAAAACTATGAACCCAGCCCAAAACAGAATGATCTTTGCTTGTGTAATTTTTTTTTTAAAGATGAAGTCTTGCTGTGTCACCCAGGCTGGAGTTCAGTGGTGCAATCTCAGCTCACTGCAACCTCCGCCTCCTGGGCTCAAGTGATTCTCCTGCCTCAGCCTCCAGAGTAGCTGGGACTAGCGTGCCCACCACCACACCAAGCTATTTTTCTTTTTTTTTTTTTTTGTATTTTTAGTAGAGACAGGGTCTCACCATATTGGCCAGGCTGCTCTCAAACTCCTGGTGATGTGCCTGTCTCAGCCTCCCAAAACACTGGGATTACAAGTGTGAGCCACTATGCCTGTCCTGCTTGTGTAATTTTTAAGAAATAGGACGTTGACATTGGTTTAGTGAAAATAGCTGCATCTTAAAATGAGTAAGATTACTATAACTTCTAATTTTGTGGCTTTAGGCAGGCTAGTTCACAAGCAGTAAGGAGGCCTGTTTTGTGAAAGGACTGTTATGATCTTTGTTTCAAAACTAAACTATAAACTAAGTTCCTCCCAAAGTCCAGGAATGAACTAGGACAGCTTGGAGATTAGAAGCAAGATGGAGTCAAGTTAGGTCATGTCTTTTTTCACTGTTTTAGTTATAATTTTGCAATGGTGGTTTCATAACTTTAAATCATGACTATCTCAGTTTTCATAAATAAGCTAGGTGAACAATTAAAATAATTAGGTAAATGTAATGGGATAAAACTTGTAAACAAACTTTAATAATTTAGAATCTAAAGTTATATTAAATTAGGCCAGTCATGGTGGCTCACCTCTGTAATCCCAGCACTTTGAGAGGCTGAGGTGAGTAGATTACTTGAGATCAGGACTTCAAGACCAGCCTGACCAACATGGCAAAATTCCGTCTCTACTAAAAATACAAAAATTAGCCAGGTGTGGTGGCACATGCTTGTAATCATAGCTACTCTGGAGGCTGAGGTAGGAAAATCGTTTGAACCCGGGAGGCAGAGATTGCACTGAGCTGAGATTGCACCACTGCACTCCAGCTTGGGTGACAGAGCAAGACTCTGTCTCAAAAAATAAATAAAAATAAAAAAATAAAGTTACATTAAATTAAATAATAGATGTTTCATTATTTGGGTGTTTTCAAATAACTACATATTGTAGGAAAACATTATTGCTAAAAAAAAAAAAAAAGTGTGTCCTTTCTTTAAAAGGCGAACAAGTTTTGTCTCATTCAAAGCTTCTTTAAAGGTATAAAACAAGGTAAAAGCTTAAAGAGAAAAAACTTAAATAATTTTATATAAGAAAAAATCTTATATGGTAAATTTAATCCTAAAATAAAATGGTTGTTTAAGAAGAAGGGATGTTCAGGACAAACCAGAAAGTCCAAGCATGTCATGAATGGTTGGTGTAAGTCACAATAAGAGGATTTATATGTATGTTAAAAAACTCAAAAAACTTTTATATAATCAAGTTGTCATATTATTATTAAGTTTTGGTTTGCTCAGGGAAAAAATGAGGTAAAAATTTTTTTAATTAATGTTATTACACCCATGTATCTTCCTGTATGCGTTTTTAAAGTTTTTGTAACATTATGTTACAGTATGTAACCTCCTGGGTGTAAAAGGATGTCAAGTCCTGCTAAATCTTAAACACTGACAGAAATTAAAACCTCATCCTGAGGCCCGTAGAAGGTGCCAATAAAAATAAACTGCATTCCTAACACAGGGCCAGAAATTAAAGCCATTAACTCCTCAAGGCCCAGGGACCATTGCAGAAGAAGTGGACAGGTGAGATTTTAAGGACCGATTTTAAGAGATAAAATAAGTTCAGTTTCTTTATAAATTAATCATTAATGCCAAACGCACACTGATGCAAGACCAACATATGGACCCCTCTGTCAGATAAACAAGGTTTTCTTAAAGCATTAACCAACTCCTTAATAAAGGTTATAAAAGGCTTATGGAAGTTATATCATATGATCAAGACTAAAATTTTATAGCTTGTTTACAAAATTTTAAAAAACAAATTTAATTGGCTTCATGCTGTTTTTGTTAGAGCTTCTTGTTTGGAAAATTAAGTCTCCTCTCTCATAGAATGAAGGCTTTCACTGTTTTTTTGAAATCCTTGAGTTATCACTTTGTGTATTTGTCCATTTTCACACTGCTGATAAAGACATACCCAAGACTGGGACATTCACAAAAGAAAGAGGTTTATTGGACTTAGAGTTCCATGTGGCTGGGGAGGCCTCACAATCATGGTGGAAGGCGAAAGGCACATCTCATGTGGCAGCAAACAAGAGAAAAGAGCTTGTGCAGGGAAACTCCCATTTTTAAAACCATCAGATATTGTGAGACTTATTCACTGTCATGAGAACAGCATTGGAAAGACCTGCCCCCATGACTCATTTACCTACCACCAGGTCCCTCCCACAATACATGGGAGGTGGCACAGCCAAATCATACCACTTTGGTTAAGTGAATGAATTTACAATGACCTGTAATCCTATTTTGTTATATCAAGTATTTTAAACCTTTTATATTTGACAAACTTTCCAACATCAAATTATAAATTATGTCTTTTTCTGACTTAATTAATCCTTTAAGATAGTAGAGTCTCTAAAATCCAAAAATGACATAATTTGGCTTATTTGATATAAAAATAATACAGGAAGCATTGTCAAATATGAAATGGTGTTTGGTTTTCTTTGGGTTGTATTTGTATAAATATGTTATTGGTATGTGTTCCAAAATTATGGGAAACTCCTATAATTCTGATATGACTTAGTGTACATTATCAGTGATAATCATAATTCTTATGTTAAAATTATTGTGTGCCACAGAGGTAACAAATTTCCTTGTCAATTGTGTCTTTGATTATGGCTGCCCTAAAATTTTTGTCATCCACAGACAATTGTTGTCTTGTTTTGGTCCTCTTTAGAAGGTGGTTTTATAATCAGCTATAAAACTAACAGGTGCTCTTGAATGGAGGTTTCTGATAACTTTGGAGATTGTGACATCAGAATAGAGGAAAAACTTTCAGGACTCATTGAAAGCTAAATGTTCATGAGTATAAGCAGAATAGGGAAGAACTGCATGGACTGAACTAATCTTTTTGACTTTTTGCTTAAAATGTTGTTGATTCTTTGTTTTGTTTTTCAGAGTCTTGGAACTTTTCTTTTGAGCCATTGACAGCCTTTAACAATTTAGTATATTCCTATGAACAAAATTTAGAGCATATTTGTTTCTCTCTACCTGATTTCTCCAGTATTTGGGAACCATTTGTGAGTATTCTTAACTTATGGCAATACAGTTATTTGCATAAGTGCAGTAAGAATCTATTTTCATTTGTAACAGGACACAATTGGAGAAACTGGTTATTTTACCTAGGATTTGACTGGAATGGTGTACTTTCCTTTAAAGAATCAAACTTGACTTACGGAGCCAAGAACGATCTTGGAAAAACTGGTCTCATATTTTGTGTACACAGTCCCTGTACAGGGTTTCTGATCTGTAGTAACTAAAGAATGTCACTTTCTGACAGGCCCAGAAGCCCCAGGTTTATCTTGGAACTTCAAGAGGAGAGGAAATTCATCAAACTCATAGGTATTTGATGGCACAAATCCTTGACTGGGCTCAGGTTTTAAAAAGTCTTATCTGAGATTCCTTCTAGGCAACAAAGTTCCATCAAAGCCAATTTAAAAACCTATGTAAAAAATAATTATTATTGCTGCACTGCATACAAATAATTAGGCCAAGTATAATAAAGTAAGGCAGTCCTACCATGAATTGTCTTCAGCAAAAATGAAAAACTGAAGTGAGAAAAATTATGTTTCAAAAACTATAGTACACCTGTTGTTAGATTCTAGTCTTGGCCAATGTTTTAAAATTTTTAGTATTTTCTACAGTTTGGAAAGAATTCTAATTTTTTCTTGGCTATAAGTCTCAAAATAATGTTTTCAATTTTTTCATGTTTTTTTTTTCCACATGTTTCTTAATTTGGAGTCACTGGAAACTAAGCTGTGCTTTTGTAAAGTCCTGTGAACTGAAACTAGACAACTTAAACTTCAGAAGAAAATAACAGCAACCTATTGACATATATAAGCCACTTTCATACCTGCCTACAGATGTATAGACTTCAGAGTAATGTGGCCTATATCGATTTTCAGGATTGTTCTTTTGTTTATTTTTTTTTTCTCCCTTCCTCCCCCTATTTTTTCTGTGTAGGTCATGAGACTTCACAACCTTCTAAAAATGAGCTTTCCTAATAACTTTGGATCTACCTTACAGGAATAAATCATCCTAGCCATGAGAGATCAAACAAATCCTAGGACCAGAGGCTCATTTTCTTCTAAAACACTTTCTCCAAAATATTTTAAAAAAGAAAAGGGGGGAATGTGAAAGAAAAATATCTTGGGCCCCCAAAGTCACTAAGCTAAAGGGAAAAAGCAGCTGGGAACTGCTTAGGGCAAACCTTCCTCCCATTCTATTGAATGTTACCCCTCTGTTTATTGAGATAAATGCATATCTTATAGCTTCTTTTGGAAAGGCTAATCAGAAACTCAAAAGAAAGAAACCTTTGTCTCTCACCTATCTGTGACTTGGAAGCCACTTCCTGCTTTTCCTCCCTTTGCTTCGAGTTTTCCCGTCTTTCCAGATTGAACCAATGTACTTCTTACATATATTGATTGAAGTCTCATGTCTCTCTAAAATGTATAAAACCAAGCTGTGCCCTGATCACCTTGGGCACATGTCATCAGGACTTCTGAGGCTGTGTCATGGGTGCATCCTCAAACTTGGCAAAATAAACTTTCTAAATTAACTGAGACCTATTTCAGATTTTCTGGGTTTACAACATAATAAAGATTTATGGAAGAGTTTTGGGAACAGTATAAAGAATTGCTACATACCCTTTACTCAAGTTCCCCAGTTATTAAATTTTTAGCCCATTTGCTTTGTCATTCTTTCTCTTGCCCTCCTACTTTCTATATGTATTATCTGTTGTGTGTGTGTGTGTGTGTGTGTGTGTGTAATGTAATTGTTTCTGAACCATGGGCAAATGAGTTGCAGACATGATGACCCTACATATCTAAATACTTCAGTGTTACCTAAAGTAAGAACATTAACCACAATAAAAATTATTAAACTCAACATGATACAATAATATCAACTAATCTACATATGTTAAATTTCACCCACTGTCGGAATAATATCTTTTATAGGAAAAGAAAACCACAGATTATTAATTGCATTCTATTATCGTTTCTCTTTAGAGATTGCTGGATTCCCCTCCATAAGGGGCATTTGGCATTTCCCACCAACAATTAAGTTTTTAATACTCTGATTGGGTTTAATTTGAGTCATGCATTTTCTCCTGAACCAATGACTATGGGGAAAGAGGTTTGCTGATGAACTTAGCCTCACTCACTTTCTACTCCCTAGGAGCCCGTGGATGGATTTAGGTTCACCTGAAGCAAGTGAGGTCAGACAGGGAGGGTGATTCCCCAAAGGAAAATTGGGGTACTGTTTCTACAGAATAGAGCTGAGTGAAAACAACCACCACCAATATCCAATAAGGTGGTTCATGGATGCCCAACATGCATCTATACAACAAAACAACAAATGCCTCTGATGCTTGGCTAAAGAGAGACAGTGAAATTCGAACTAGAGCACAGGCAGACTCCAACCTAATTCTTTCACTTTCACGCAGTAAATATTTTAGTTTCTTTTTTTTAATTCATAGCACGACTTTTTTTTTTCATTTGAGGCAGGGTCTCACTCTGTTGCCCAGCAGGCTGGAGTGCAGTGGTGAGATCATGGCTTACTGTAACCTCAACTTCTCCAGGTTCAGGTGATCCTCCCACCTCAGCCTCCCTAGTAGCTGGGACTACAAGCATGCACCAGCATGCCCAGCTAATTTTTTTTTTTTTTTTGTAGAGTTGTGGTTTTGCCATGTTGCCCTGGCTGGTCTTGAACTGCTGGGCTCAAGTAATCCTCCTGCCTCAGCCTCCCAAAGTGCTGAAATTACAGGCATGAGCCACTGTACCCAGCCATAGTACAACTCTTAAGAGAAAGACTTCAGTCTATCTACTGCCTATGATTTTTTGGTTTTTAATTTAGTTAATTCTCACAGCAGTTCTAGGTAGCAGGAAATTGTACATTTATCCCACTTCTGAAAAGTCTGTACTAAGGCAGACACTTGAAATGTACTAAATGTGCTCAAGTAAATAAAATAATCTTAAACCCAGGTTTTTGTTCCAAACAATAAGTTTTCTGAAATTATGATCTTTCTAGAAGAACTTAGATATGATTTTTCCTCTCAGTTTCTCTTTTTTAAAAAGTCTTAAGAATTTTCTTTTTTTTTCTTGGTTTTTTATTATTTTTTTTTTTTTCTGCCTTTTTGAGACTGAGTCTGGCTCTGTCGCCCAGGCTGGAGTGCAGTGGCGCGATCTCAGCTCACTGCAAGCTCCGCCTCCCGGGTTCACGCCATTCTCCTGCCTCAGCCTCCCGAGTAGCTGGGACCACAGGCGCCCGCCACTTCGCCCGGCTAGTTTTTGTATTTTTTAGTAGAGACGGGGTTTCACCGTGTTAGCCAGGATGGTCTCGATCTCCTGACCTCGTGATCCGCCCGTCTCGGCCTCCCAAAGTGCTGGGATTACAGGCTTGAGCCACCGCGCCCGGCAGAATTTTCATTGTTAGCATGTTTATTTTTCTGCCTTTTCCAATGAGGGAGTTTCCATCTTTCTCAGAAACTGGAGGGCTCTAGTGGAGAGTGATGATGTGTCATCGTTTCACATTTCCTCTCACGCTCATTTTTCTCCTGGTTGTAAAGCTTCTAAATGATCGATTACCATCTTAACAGATTTGAGGCCAGTCAGGGTCTCCTGCTGTCAGCACTGTCTTCTGGGGCAGCTTGTTTAAGCCCAGGAGAATTAATGCTCCCAGATATGTCTGCACCAGGACAAACTGATTTCTTACATTAGATCAAAAGTGTATTTAAGAAAGCATTCACTGAACCTAAGTGCTCAGTGTACTTTGAAGCACACGTTTGTTTACCTTAGTCATTAAGCCTCAGAAAGTCCTACCATTCCTTGAGGCAGGAATGCACTCTTTTTAAATTTTCTATTCAGCAGAACCACAAATGTCTAAAAACAGAAATCCCACTTAATGATTTCAGTCTGTCTCCATCCTTACTCGACAACTAGGCAACTATTAAACAAAAAGAGGCCCAGTGCTGGCCTGCCGGAAGCTTTCCCTTCTGTGAGTTGAAACTGGGAAAGTGCAGGGAGGTATTGAAGTACGAGGGGAGGTGGAATGAGCCTTGTTGGTGGAGACAGGACCCCTGAATCTTCATCTAGCTGTAACCTCAGCCACGCCACTTATACTTTGTGGGGCTTAGACTATGATATCCAAGAAAAATACTTCAGAATTTATTTATTTATTTATTTACTTATTTTTGAGACAGAGTCTTACTCTGTCGCCCAGGCTAGAGTGCAGTGGTGCGATCTTGGCTCACTGCAAGGTTTAAGCAATTCTCCTGTCTCAGCCTCCTGAGTAGCTGGGATTACAGGCACACGCCACCATGCCCCGCTAGTTTTTGTACTTTTAATAGAGACGGGGTTTTGCCATGTTGGCCAAAGTGGTCTCGAACTCCTGACCTCAGGTGATCTGCCCGCCTCAGGCTCCCAAAATGCTACGATTATGGTCGTGAGCCACTGCAAATACTTCAGGATTTAATACAAAAGTCATAATTCTCCCCATATTGACAATCCCAAAAGGAGAGTTTTCCTGAGAGAACTACCATAACTTGGTAAAATTATAATTTAGATTCTTCCAGATAAAAGTCATTTGCATGAATTTCCTTAATGTGGTAATAGAACCAGTCCCTCAGATACAGTCTTCTGTTTTGTTTGCTACAGGTGAAAGAAGGCATATTCCTAGTAAAGGTGCTCTGTTCACTCAGCACAAGGTAAACTCAAGCCCGTTTCTTTAAAAGTCTTGTACGGACAAACTATGAGAGACAAATCTTTATAAAAGAAAAGAGGGGAGAGGAAGATGAATTATTCCTTTAAAAACAACTCATCTGACTTTGAAATGGGAGGGTATGAGAAAGTCATTAGAGGCTTTTGAGTGACGCTGGCTACTTTTCCAGAAAACTCCCTGCCCCAAAGTAAATAGCAATTATGTCTTGGAACCCATATTTTGCCTACATTCTATATATATAAAATTGGACTAAAATGTAGAAGAATTTTGAAATAAAACAGAAACAGAATGGGACAAAATAGTCCCTAAGCTCTCTTAAAAAACAAACAGTCAAAATCAATTTTCCGCATTCCAATTGGCAACTCTGGATGCTCTCATTGAAAAACAGAAGAAAAAAATTTTTTTGTTTTGTTTTTGTTTTTGTTTTTGTTTTTTGAGATGGAGTCTCTCTCTATTGCCCTGGTTGGCGTTCAATGGCGCAATCTTGGCTTACTGCAACTTCCTCCTCCCAGGTTCACGCAATTCTCCCCCTCTGCCCCCCGAGTAGCTGGTATTATAGGCGCCCACCACCAGGCTTAGCTAATTTTTGTATTTTTAGTCGAGGTGGGGTTTCACTATGTTAGCCAGGCTGGTCTTGAACTACTGACCCCAAGTGATCCACCCGCTTCAACCTCCCAAAGTGCTGGGATTACAGGCATGAGTCACCTCGCCTGGCAGAAGAATGATTTTTGATTTATGGCCTCTAAGTCTGAATGCTTGGCCTCCAGGTCTTTTAATTAAGAAATATTTCACAATGCATATTCATTATTTTGTAAAAGGCAAACAATAACTCTATCTCTGTTAATGTAACTTAGTCTAGATAGTACACTCAATCAGCTCCTTGTCCCTCACCAAATCAAAGTAAAATAATTTAACCACTAGAAAAGGTCTTAGAAATACTCTTATTAGAGAATATTCATTCATTCATTCATTGGAATGTTTACTGAGAGCCTGTGAGCATGTGGAAATGAGCCAAAACATTGGCTAGGTGTGGTTGCTCATGCCTGTAATCCCAGCAATTTGGGAGACTGAGGAGGGCGGATGGATCCCTTGAGCTCAGGAGTTTGAGATCAGCCTGGGCAACATAGCAAAAATCTGTCTCTGCCAAAAATACAAAATTGGCTGGCCGTGGTGGTGCACACCTGTAGTCCCAGCTACTCAGGAGGCTGAGGTTGGAGGATCATCTGAGCCCAAGAGGTGAAGGCTAAAGTGAGCTGTGATCGCACTACTGTACTCCAGCCTGGGTGACCGAGTGAGACCCTGCTTCAAAAACTAAATAAATAAAAAAATATATTTTTTAAAGGGAGTATTTTCTCTAGGTTCCCATTAAAATTAAAAAAGAAATAAAAGGAGATGAGCCAAAACAAAGGCCCTGATTTCATGAAGCTGGATCTTATGAGGAGAGACACATAATAAACAAATATCTCTATAACATCAGCTGAGGATAAGTGCCACAAAGAAAAATCATGCAATATAACATAACAGTGCAAAGAGCAGGTGGGGGGAACATGTTCTGTTTAGGTAGGAAGATCAGGGAAGACCTCTCCCCACCATGGTGACATTTGATCGAGACCTGAACGAAGTGAGGGAGTGAAACATGAGGTCACCTAGAGTGGGGGTTGGCAAACTTTTTCTGCAAGGAGCCAGACAGTAAACATTTTTGGCTTTGTTGGCCATACAATCTCTGTCGCAGTTACTCAACTCCGTCCTCGTAGCAGGAAGCCAGACACAGACAACATAAATAAGTGTGGCTGTGTTCCAATGATCTCTTATTTATGAGTGGTAGAATTTGAATTTCATGTAATTTTCACGTATCACAAAATATTATTTTTCTTTTTTTCCCCAACCATTAAAAACTGTAAAAAATATTGTGAGCTCAGAAGCTGTACAAAATAGCCTGTGGGTTGCATTTGACCCACGGACCATAGTTTGCTGATTCTTGATCTCAAGGAAACACATTCCAGGGGAGGCAGCAATTCCAGCCTGGATCAGGAACATGCATGACTTGATGATAGAGAACAAAGGAAAGGTCCATCCTGAAGCATCAATTAGTAGTCATTATGGAAGACAGCCCACTACACTCATTCCAAATGATTTTTACCTAACTTTCCAACTTCTGACTTTCTAGATAACAGCCTGTTCTATATTGAGCACCTTTTGAAAGACAGATACCATGTTCCAGAGAGATGGGCAGATTAGGAGAAACATTTTAGAGGGAGTAGGTTTTGGACTGGTTTGGCTTTGGAAAAAAATGGACAAGATCCCAACAGGTGAGTCTGTTGGAGAAAGAGTATTCTAGTTAGAGGAATAACCTGAATAAAGGCATGGACGTGAGTTTCATAGTGCAGGCTAGAGACTCTTGTAATCCCATCAAGTATTGGGTGTATGTTGCATATCCTAACACTTTGAAAAGCAAGCCCTAAATGATGGTACTCAAACCCTTGCCTGCATCAGAATAGCCTGGAGGACTTGTTAAGCCAAACTGCTAGACCATTCTCCCAGAGTTTCTGATTCAGTAGATCTGGGGGAAAACCAGAGAATTTGCATTCCTAGTAAGTTCCAAGGTGGTTCAGATGCTGAGGACCCTAGAAGCACACTTAAAGAGCCACTGCCCCACAGGGTTGGCTGCTACAGAGGAAAAGTGGGCTGTAGCAATCTTATATTGCCTACTTTCAAGGTGGGGGTGATACCTGAAAAATTTGCCTGAGATCAGCTATAAAACATAATAGTGCCAGGTCCATCCTAGGCTTGCTTGTGTGTGATATGTGGAGTGGTGTACATCATGCCAAGCTTTCAGAGAATCCTATGATGTCACCAAGGGACAAAAGAATTGGAGACATTTTGGAAATGACTCACACAGTGAGTTTGTGCATCCTCCTCATAAGTTAAAGGCCAAGATTAAACTCAAGCTCTCCGGCAGCTAAATATATCATAATAAGCTTCGTATTTGCATGTACTATTGATTTTTTTTCTTATTCATTCTTTTAGAGTGACAAAGCAGCACATATTTCTTTAAAATCCTTGACTTGCATCAAATTTCCAGTGATTAGCAAGAAATCTGAAAGGCAGGCAGTAGAAAGACCAATATGCCCCAAAAGAAATAGGTTTTGGCAAGCTGGGCACGGTGGCTCATGCTTGTAATCCCAGCACTGTGGGAGGCCGAGGCGTAAGAATCACTTGAGTACAGGAGTTCGAGACCAGCCTGGGCAACATAGCAAGCCCTCGTCTCTATATATATTAAAAAGAAAAAGAGAGGGAAAAATAGGTTCTGGCCGGGTGTGGTGGCTCATGCCTGTAATCCTAGCACTTTGGGAGGCTGAGTGGGAGGATCACTTGAGCCCAGGAGTTTGAGACCAGCCTGGGCAATATAGCAAGACCCTGTCTCTCTATAAAAAATAATTAATTAAAAAATAAGAAAATTAAAGCAAAAAAGAGATAAGTTTTTAAGTGGAAACCACCAGGCCAGATGTGATGGCCCACACATCTGTAGTTCCAGCCCCGGAGACTGAGGTAGGAGGATCATTTGAGCCCAGGAGTTCAAGGCTGCAGTGAGCTATGATGGTGCCTGTGAATAGCCACTGCACTCCAGCCTGGGCAACATAGTGAGACTGGTTCTTGAAAAAAAAATAAATTAATATTAAATCCAACTAAATATATGGAACAGAAACTCAAAGTTTGAATTCAGATCAGTTTGATGGTTTGCTGAGCTTGTTGCTGACTACTCCCTTCTAAGGGATAAGGCCCTGTCTACAGACTAAGGTTGGTACCACACGACCCTGTTCTCCATAGCTGTGGCTTATTGGGCACTTGATCCAAGCATGGCCCATGTCAGATTGGCCAACAATCTATGATGTGGCATGTCTTAGAAACCTGAGCTGGGCCAAATTCCTCATTGAGGAACTGGTAGTTAGGAAATAGAGGGAGACTGGGCTATTTTGCCATGAGAGCCAGCAAAAGGCTCCTGTGGGCCATGTGCAATGCGTGAGTATGAAGAGGCTTAGCCATAAAGGGAGGAGGACAGAGTGGACAGATTCACAAGAAAGCAGCAGAGAGGCTGTGAGCAAGAGAGCCTGTGACCACTGGGGGAAAGGAATAGACTGGTTCTGGTTGATTCTGTAGTTCCAGCGCACACGTGTCCTTAAAGTCAGCTCCCTTTTCCTTGAAATATAACTAACTCGTGGGTTTCTTTCCTCAACCAAAGAGACCTAATGCAAACCAGTAGCTCTTTTCAATGAGAAAAAAAATTGACTATTAACTACCATTGTTTCTAATTAGAAAAGCAAGCAAAAACTACATTATTTTAATACATTCCAGCTTATATACAGAAAAAATATGGTTTAGTAGCAAGTGTGGATCTGGTTTTTGTGGGGCCTGAACTTTATACAGATTACAGATACAGATCTTTTAGAAAAGAATGCCAAATTATAGGTAAAAAATAGGTAGAGGGTCCAGGAGGGGCCTGTGAAAGTCAGGAGCCTTGAACCTGAGCTTCACTGACTGCATGGTAAATTCAGCTCTGTTTAGAAGAAAGAACATGATCCTAAAGCTAATGTGGCCTTAGGCACTTTTTAAATTTAAATAACAACATTTAACTTAAATAAAAAGTGGACCCCAGAAAATTACATAGTGTTCCCATACTTTGGTTGATTGCTTTTTAAGCTGTCACAAATGAACTTTTCATGGCCAGGACCAGTACTTTTAAACGGATGAAATAAAAGGGAATAGAAAGGAAAGCCTCAGGGTGCATCATATGATATAAGGATGACTACTGTAGTGTGAGACTTTTGTTTCCATTTTATAAATATATAAGTCAGTGACTCACAAACTCTTTGGTCTTAGAATCTCTTTGTTCTCTTAAAATATACAGAGGACTATTATTGTTGTTGTTTTTAGAGACAGGGTCTCACTCTGTCACCCAGGCTGGAGTGTAGTGGTGTGATCATAGCTCACTGCAGCCTTCATGTCCTGTGCTCAAGTGATCCTCCCTCTTCAGCCTCTCAAATAGCTGGGACCACAGGTGCTTGCCACCATGCCAGACTAATTTTTTCTTTTGTGTGTGTGTGGAAACTGGGTCTTGCCCAGGCTGGTCTCAAGCTCCTGGCCTCCAACGATCCTCTTGCTTCAGCCTCCCAAAGTGTTGGAATTACAGGCGTGAGCCACCACATCTGGCCCAGAGGAGAATTATTTAAGGTCAGTACTTAGAATTAAAAAATACACACACACACATAGCCCCAAAATGTTTTTGTTTATGTGAGATGTATCTGTTGATATTTACTGTATTAAAAATTAAAACTAAAGCCAAGCATGCTGGCTCATACCTGTAGTCCCAGCACTTTGGGAGGCCGAGACAGGCAGATCACCTGTGGTCAGGAGTTTGAGACCAGCCTGGCCAACATGGTGAAACCCCGTCTCTACTAAAAATACAAAAAAAAACAAAAACAAAAACAAAAACCTAACTGTGCATGGTGGTGCACGCTGGGAGGCGGAGGTTGCAGTGAGCTGAGATCACGCCACTACACTCTAGCCTGGGCAACCGAGGGAGACTCTGTCTGGAAAAAAAAAAAAAAATTAAAACTAAGAATTAAAAGTACATATATTTATTAATTGTTGTTTTTTAGAGAATGGAATAGTAAAATCGCAAGAAGTGAAGACATTTAAGGAGGCATCGAAACCCCTCAAATGTAAGAGAATCACATTTCTTTCTGACATTACAAAGGCTCTTTTTCTAAATGCTTAATGTGGGGAGGATCTGATTAACACAACAGGAGAAAAAGAGTGAAAGAACTATGTTGCCAGGAGGTGGCGCCTGCATGCAGCTGGGAGCCAGGAGGAAAATGAGGGGGCAGACACGCAGACTTCCTGAGACGAGAGGTTCCCAAAGTATGCTGGCAGCAAGGAAACTTCAGGACGAGGGCGGGGGATCTTCCTGGCCCAACAGCAAATCAGAAAACGGAAGAACAGCTTTTTTCCATCCCTCTTTACCGCCCCAGTGTAAGCAAGTGGTTTTCAACTTCCTTGGGGTGCAGAAGAATCACTGAAGATGTGTTGAAAATGTAAATGTGATGATGGGACCCACATCAAGATTTAGAGCTGCAAAGTCTGCATTCTAGGAAGCTTCCCAGAGGATCCTGATATAGGTGTGGTCCTCAGACCACAGCCGTAATTATTTTAGGAGAAAGGAGCAAACTTTACAGCCCTAGATTTGCATGTGAAAAAACTGACATCAAATTTCACCTCTCAGTTGACAAAGGCCTTTCACATCTAAGGTCTTATTTAAGATGCAGAATTACCCTTTTATACCTGTGGCAACCGAGAAGCCTGAGCCAGCCCACAACCAGAGCCCTCAGCTTTCAAATCCAGTGCCCTTGTCTTAGCCCCAGGCAGCATCTCCAGGGCCCCTGGTTAACAAGGATACCAGACCCGGATTACCTTGGTGGTTCTCAAAACATGGTACCTGGACTAGAATCACCTGGAACTTGTTAAAGCATAATTTGGGGGGCCCCCCTTCCAGACCTGCTGAATCAGAGACTCAGGGGTGGGCCTACCATCTTGTGTTTAATAACCTGCCCAGTGATGCTGAAGATGTAGGCTGAAGTGCTGGGTTACCTTGGCCAGACTCTGGAACCTAAGTCATCCTCAGCATCCAGATCCTCGGGGCATACTGCCAAGTGGAGCCAGCCACTGGAGAAATCATGGTGGGTGGAGTGGGGTGAAGGAGTGGACTAGAGAGGGCCTGTTTCTAAACCTTTCCCTGTGGTCCGGCATAAACCAGTGCTTTGGGGGCCTGCCTATGTTTTCTGCTTCTCTGCCTTGACACACTGTGCCCTTATTTCCACGCTGCCCCCCCGGAAAATTGATCTGATATCAGATAAATGTGTATCTGACTCAGCCCTACCCCTTCTCTTCTGCAGGCCATATGGTTGCTGCTGACCTTCAGCTCCAACCCCCACTCAGGTCTTGGCACAAGCTGGCCCTAAGAGGGAGGGCTTGAAGGAGCACCAGCCCCACCCTTGGGGAAGTAATTCATCGTCCTCATCTGCCTGCCTGGATCTCTGCTGCTGGCTAACACATGCTTCTAATCATGGCTGTTTGGCTCTTGAAAGCTGAGAATTCCCCGCCCCCACTTGGAGATACCTGATACCTTGTCTTGTCTGCAGAGCCAGGCTCACAAATCTCCTTGGTGACATCTTTCCAATTACCCATCCTACCTCTTTACAGGAAGCGAGCAAGGTCTTCCTTTGGGCTCCTGTGACACCTTCAGCTTACCTCACAGCATTCCCTCACTCTATTATAATTCTTTATTTACTCTCTAAAGTCCTTATTAGATTCCTAGCCCCAGGCAGAGCATCAGTAAATGTTCCTTAGGTGGGATGAATTTTCGATTTCCTCCTAATCACAGGCCGAGATCAGTGCACTGCCTTTTATGTATCTGGATTCCTGCTACCTAGAGAGGCAATGCAGGAGCTCAACAAATGAGGGTGACCATGAAGGTGGAAGAGAACCAGAGCAGGCATTATTGCCTCCTGGGTCTTTCCCACACTGCGTTGAATGCTTGAGACCCTTCCTGCACTCCCCCTTCTTTTTACCTTTTTAGGAACCAGTGTCCTGTCCCTGGAACCTTGCTCTCCAAATCTTGGCTGCCAAATCTTGCAAACTGTTGAGAGAATAGCAGAAAGGATTCTGAACAAGGAGATCAAATAATTTATCACTCAAACTGGGGCACTTTGGAGAGTGAACGGGGTAGTATTAATAATGACAACAGGCAGCAGGGCGCGGTGGTTCACGCCTGTAATCCCAGCACTTTGGGAGGCCGAGGCCGGCGGATCATGAGGTCAGGAGATCGAGATCATCCTGACTAACATGGTGAAACCCCGTCTCTACTAAAAAAAAAAAAAAAAAATACAAAAAAAATTACCCAGGCATGGTGGCGGGCTTCTGTAGTCCCAACTACTCTTGAGGCTGAGGCAGCAGAATGGCGTGAACCCGGGAGGTGGAGCTTGCAGTGAGCCGAGATCGTGCCACTGCACTCCAGCCTGGGCGACAGAGCGAAACTCTGTCTCAAAACAAAACAAAACAAAAAATTCAACAGGCATAAATGGGAGTGTCACAGGCAAATTGGGAGATTGGGAGACATGGACACCCTATCTCTGAGCCACGGGGTGGCGTGGCCCACCTGTGTTCAGGAGCTGGGTTTGGCTCAGCTGGGCGCAGACAGTGAAAGAAGTCTCATGGCTGAGGCAGACAGCATTTTCCATGAAAACTAGTGCCAAAGTTTGAACTATGGGCAGGCCAGAATAATGAAATCTCAAAGGTCATTTGACCCCCAGCTGCCTCAGTAATGTCTTCATTTGGGCAAGTCCTCTCCCTTCTCAATGGGCCCCCACAGTTAGAGCCCTCTATCTCCAGCATGTCCCGATGAGGGACCCCAGGAAGTCACTGACCTAGTTACAATCCTCAACCTGTCTAGCCTTTGTCTAAAAATCATTTTCAGATGCTCTCTTTTGGGCCACACAATGGCTTTCTGGGAGGAGAGTGCTTGGAATGACGGGACACCTGGACACCGGTCACAGAAACACACGACACAGCAGAGTGTGAATGAAAGGACTTCTGTGTGAGTAAGCATCCCCTCCCCCACACTGGGCAGTATTTTACATGATTAAATGTAATCATGCTTACCATTTATATTCTTACTGCACCAAATTAGAGGGTGAAATTATCCTTATAACAAAAGGATTCCCCAGGTTACAAAAGGATCCCTGTAAGAAGAAGCTTCTCCTGTGTATGTTTATAGATCTTTAAATGCTCAGCAAAGGGAGAAAGTAAAAGCTGAAGGATTCCAAGTCACTGCTTATTAAATATTGCTAAAAATTAAGATGAAGGGAATCTTGGCCAGGTGCGATGCCTCATGCCTGTATTCCCAGCAATTTGGGAGGCCAAGGTGGGTGGATCACCTGAGGTCAGGAGTTCGAGACCAGCCTGGCCAACATAGAGAAACCCCATCTCTATTATAAATCCAATGTCTTGCTGATGTTCCAAATACAAAAATTAGCCAGGCGTGGTAGTGTGCGCCGGTAATCCCAGATACTCAGGAGGTTAAGGCAGGAGAATTGCTTGAACCTGGGAGGTGGAGGTTGCAGTGAGCCAAGATTGTGCTACTGCACTCCAGCCTGGATGACAGAGTGAGACTGTGTTTAAAAAAACAAAAAAAACAAAAAAACAAAAAAACCCAAAAAAACCAGCGATTCTGAAATTATGATGTTCAAATGTATTTTCCTATGTTTAGCTTTAAATGGTCATTTCACCAGTAACGTTTTCTACTTTACTGGGTAGAAAGCTAAAGTGCCAGACGTCCAGCTCAATACTCCACCCAGAGAGCATGAGTTAGGTGACTGGCCCTAATCCACACCATTAGAAAGAGGCAGAGCTAGGGCTCGAACTCAGTCCCCAGCCACAAAGTCCAGTCTGAGGTTTCAGTCCTACCCCACCGCTCATCCAGGGCTGCCTGAGACCCCAGCTTGCAGCCTCCAGCCCCTTCGCACCCATCGACCCCTTCCTGGGTCTCTTACAGGTGGGAGCAGTACTGTCCATGACCATGAATCATGAATCACCACCTGATCACGAATCTCAAGGGCTTTGTCTACAGCAGTCGGAATGGTGCTTCCAACTGCTCTAAGGCAGAGTGGGAACACCGCGTCTCAGCGCCCTCCAAGGCCCGCGTGTGCTACCCCCGCGTGGAACTCCGGACATCTAAGCACACCCAGTCCTCACTGCAGCACCGCATCCCACCGGCAGGGAGCGCTCCTCCTTCTCCAAAGAATGAATCGCCTTCCCTCTTCAGGGCCTTCCTCATGAGGTTCCCGGGCCTGGAAAGCTCTTGCCCGTGCTGGGTTAACTACGATTACCTCTCTATAGGCTGAAAGCTCTATGCATGCTTTTTGTGCTCATCTGTTGGGTTTACTACCCTCTCTTTAGCACTTAAGTGCTAAAGATTTAGTACCTGGTGCATAATCCCCTGTTGAGTGACAGCTTTTAGGTGTTCTTTTCTGGCAGCCGAATAGAGACTTCCTGCAGCAGCTGCTGAAGTGGGAAAGCTTTCAACACCACCATGTAATATGGAATTTCTCCAAAATTCTGTTACCTTTGTACCACTATGAAATGAAAAGTCAACAGGACACATCACAAAGCCAGTCATCAAATAATACATATTATATTTATCTGAAGTTCAAAAGTAGGTAAAACAAATGAACTATGATCATTTTTGACTTATTATTATGATTATTATTTTAAGACAAGGTTTTGCTCAGGCTGGAGTGCAGTGGCGCTATCTCAGCTCACTGCGACCTCTGCTTCCCAGGTTCAGGCATTTCTCCTGCGTCAGCCTCCTGAGTAGCTGGGACTACAGGTGCGCGCCACCACACCCAGGTAATTTTTGTAGTTTTATTAGAGATGGGGTTTCACTATGTTGGCCAGGCTGGTCTCCAACTCATGAGTTCAGGCAATCCTCTCGCCTCAGCCTCCCAAAGTGCTGGGATTACAGGTGTGAACCACCGTCCCAGACCTTTTTGATAATTATTTACAAATAAAAGAGGTAAGTAAAATTTCCTTAAGACCCTGAATTTCTAAACAATACTCATTAGTTTCTTTTACAATATGTTATATAAAGACCTCCCTGGAAGAAGATCCTATTCACAAATGCAATAAAAAAATACAAGCTATCAAAAAAAAAAAAAACCAAAAACCAACCAAACATAATCAACATAAACAACCAGACAAAGACATAAACTACCTAGGAACAAACTTAAAAATAAATGCAAAGCTGGGTGAGTGGCTCAATGCTTATAATTCCAGTGCTTTGGGAGGCTGAGGCAGGAGGATCAATTGAAGGTAGGAGTTCAAGATTAGTCTGGCAATATATCGAGAACTGCCTCTCTACAAAAAATTAGAAAAAGAAAAATAGCCTGGTGTGGTGGTTCAAGTCTATGGTCCCAGCTACTTGGGAGGCTAAGGGGGGAGGATCACTTGAGCCTCAGAGATTGAGGCTTCAGTGAGCTACAATCATATTACTGCACACCAGCCTGGACAACAGAGCAAGCCCTCATCTTTAAAAATATAAGAGTAGAAATACATAAATGCATAGAACTGATATGATGAAAACTATAAAACTTTCCAAGAGACATGAAAATTTTAATAATACTGAATGACAATTCTCAAAATCAAGATATTCATAGTAGCATTATCCATAATAACCTAAAATTAGATAAAATCCAAATATTCATCAACAGCAGAATAGATGAATAAATTGTTGTATATTCACACAACAATAAAGAATGAAATCCTGCTAAACCCAACAACATGGATGAATCAGACATAATGATGAATGGAATAAGCCAGTCATCAAATAATACATATTATATGATCCATTTAGCTGAAGTTCAAAAGTAGGTAAAACAAATCAAGGGTGATAGAAATTGGAAGACTGGTCACCTTTGAAGGAAGTAATGACCAGTGGAGGGCACAAGGGAGGCTTAAGGAGTGATGGTTACACATGAGTATTCACTTTTGAAAAATTAAATATTAGCTGGGCGTGGTGGCTCACACCTGTAATACCAGCACTTTGGGAGGTAAAGGTGCGTGGATCGCTTGAGCCCAGGAGTTTGAGACCAGTCTGGGCAACATGGTGAAACCCCATCTCTATAAAAAATACAAAAATTATCCAGTCGTGGTGGCACATGCCTGTAGTCCCAGCTACCTGAGAGGCTAAGTGGGAGGATCACCTAAGCCCGGGAGGTTGAGGCTGTGGTGAGCCATAATCATGCCACTGCACTCTAGCCTGGGTGACAGAGACCCTGTCTCCAAAAATAAAATTTAAAAAAATTAAATTAAATTAATTTAATTTAATATTAGAGCTTACCCTCCAGAAATACAGCAATTAAAATGAATAGGCTACCACTATACTCGATAACATGAGTAAGTTCATAAAGATAATATTGAGTAAAAGAAATCAGACACAAATAAGTACATACTGTATGATTACATTTATATAAAGCTAAAAGAAATCAATCTAGTATATTAAATGTTGGACAAGTGCTTACATCTGGGAAGGAGGTGCAGTGAAGACAAGGAGGGGGCCGGGCGTGGTGGCTCACACCTGTAATCCCAGCACTTTGGGCTGCCAAGGCAGATCACCTGAGGTCAGGAGTTTGAGACCAGCCTGGCCAACATGGCAAAACCGTGTCTCTACTAAAAATACAAAAATTAGCCGGGCATGGTGGTGCATGCCTGTAGTCCCAGCTGAGATTGCGCCACTGCACTCAAGCCTGGGTGACAGAGTGAGACTCTGTCTCAAAAAAAAAATAATAGGGAGGAAGCACGAGAGAGGTTCAGAGTATTGATGTTTCTCTATATCTTAATCTGGGTCATATATATAGGTATTTTTTTCCTTGTTTACATTGAAGGACTAGAGTGTCTCATATTTATACAGGTACATTTTTATGATTTTTCATCAAACTATAATTTGTGCACTTTCAGTATATGTGATATACTTTAATTTTTACTGTATGTATTTGAGGTGTATGACATGATGTTTTGATATACTGACTTATCTTGATATATAGACATAATGAATTGATTGCTATAGTCAAGCAAATGAACATACCCATCATCTCATATAGTTACCTTTCTTTTTTGTGATAAGAGCACTTCAAACCTACTCTCTGGAAAATCACGGATATGCAATATTATTGGCTATAGTTCTCATGCTGTACATCAAATCTATAGCCTTACTTATCCTACAAGACTGCAACTTTGTTCCCTTTGACCTGCATCTTCCCATTTCCTTC
This sequence comes from Theropithecus gelada, assembly GCF_003255815.1. Taxonomy (NCBI): domain Eukaryota; kingdom Metazoa; phylum Chordata; class Mammalia; order Primates; family Cercopithecidae; genus Theropithecus; species Theropithecus gelada. The sequence continues at coordinate 73,177,187 of NC_037670.1, forward strand.
TATCCTGCAGGGCCCCCACCCTGCATAACTACCATTTTAATGTTTCTGTGTATTTTATATATGTGTGTATATGTATAGATAGATAGATAGATAGATAGATTTAAAATTTACAAAAAAAAAAATATGCATTCCCTTTGACATTGCAAATCTACTTTTAAGAACTTTTCCTAAGGAAACAAAATAAAAGCTCCCAAAGATGTACAAAGATATGCATGGAAGCATTGTTTACAATAAATAAAAATTAGAGACAACCTAAATGTCTGATAGGGGAGCCAGATGAATAATGTATGAGACATACAAGTACAGAAACACTATCCAGCCAACTGTAGATGACACAGACCTACATTTATTGATCTAGAAAAAGGCTCACTGTAACAGCTCAGATGACAAAAACAGGTAAATATATTGGTGTTTTCAAATATAATACCGTTTTCTGTGGTAACTTTGGGTGGTGGATTATGTCTGATTATTTTGCTTTTTGCTTACATGTTTTTTCTTTTGTTTTCCTTTTTAAATTTTTTTTTTCAAGGCAGACAGAGTCTTGCTCAGTCACCCAGGCTGGAGTGCAGTGGCATGATCTTGGCTCACTGCAACCTCTGCCTCCTGGGTTCAAGCGATTCTCCTACCTCAGCTTCCCAAGTAGCTGAGATTACAGGCACGTGCCATCATGCTCAGCTAATTTTTGTATTTCTAATAGTGGTGGGGTTTCACCATATTGGCCAGGCTGATCTTGAACTCTTGACCTGGTGATCCGCCCACCTTGGCCTCCCAAAGTGCTGGGCGTAAGCCACTGTGCCTTCCCTTATATATTTTTTCTAATTTGTCTATAAAACTTGTATCTTTACATGCCTGTAACACCAGCACTTTGGGAGGCTAAGGCGGGCAGATCAGTTGAGGTCAGGAGTTCGAGACCAGCCTGACCAACATGGTGAAACCCAGTCTCTACTAAAAATACAAAAGTTAGCCGGGCATGGTGGTGCACGCCTGTAATCCCAACTACTCAGGAGGGTGAGGCAGGAGAATCGCTTGAATCCAGGAGGCGGAAGTTGCAGTGAGCCAATATGGCACCACCACACTCCAGTCTAGGTGACAGAGCAAGACCCTTTCTCAAAAAAAAAAAAAAAATATATATATATATATATATATATATATAGCTATTTTATTCACTGTAAGACAGCCCAGTTATTGATAAACAGACGAATTGCCTCCCCTAAGAACGTGGACTCTGTTAGTCATGGTACTTTGTAGGTATGATCTCAATTTTAGAGCTTCCTTTTCTAGACCCGTGAAAGTGAAGACAGTTTTGTTTTGAGGGCTTAAAATTATTCAACATATGCAAAGCATTTGCATTAACTGACACACAAAAGACACCAATAAATGTTATTGCCCTGTTTTTGGTGTGTCCAAGGAACTTAATTTCAGAATTTGGGTTTCAGATACATTACATCATTTCAAAAGATGCCCAGTTTTCCAGGGGATTAATAAATAGTCTATAGTCTCTCTTGTTTTGATAAAGTATTTTTGTCCTTGTGTCAGTTACTTTGGATAAAAATTGTCAACAGTTCCTGGACCTTTTTCCTTCAAGAGAGCAAAATAAATGGGAGTGGCGGGTTAGGGCAGATACTTTTTTTTTTTTTTTTTTTTTTGAGGCAGGGTCTCTCTCTGTTGCCCAGGCTGGAGTGCAATGGGATGATCTCGGTGCACTGCAACCTCCACCTCCTGGGTTCAAGCGATTGTCCTGGCTGAGCCTCCCAAGTAGCTGGGACTATAGGTGTGTGCCACCACATCCGGCTAATTTTTGTATTTTTAGTACAGATGAGGTTTCACCATGTTGGTGAGGCTGGTCTCGAACTCCTGACCTCACGTGATCCACCCACTTTGGCCTCCCAAAGTGCTGGGATTACAGTCATGAGCCACCGTGCCTGGCCTCAGGTATTCTTGTTTAATCCTGTCAGCAGGTTGAGTTGCCGCACTTGTGCTCCAAGTTTGATATATAAAGGATTAACATCTGAAGGGGTTTAGAAGAAGCCAGACTGTTTGTGAAGTTTCCACCCACACCCCTCTGGTCTCTGATACTATAACAGCATGGAGCTGGCATACGTCTCAGGATCCCCGGAGAACAGCAGGTGGGCTCTTTTACTGTATTTTTCTATTCAACATAGTTAACCAAGTGACTTCAGACAGACCGACTGACCACGCCACACTCAACTGTTCCTGGCCTCAAAGTTTCTGCCTCCTAAGTGTCTTATTTTTTTCTTTGAATAAGCCCAACCAGAAGGACAAGCCATAGGCATCAGCAGAGCATTTGGTGGGTACAGAGGAAACTGAAGTCCCTTCCAACCAAAACTCCATGTCCTCAACATGTTAAGAGGTACCTCCCCCAACATGACTAGTCCTAGTATAAATCCAATGTCTTGCTGATGTTCCAAAGGAGAAAAATGCAATTGTCAGAAGCCTGATAGACTATGAAGCATGTAAGTACATGAAAGCTACATCATTGGCTGGGCACAGTGGCTCTCTCCTGTAATCCCAGCACTTTGGGAGACTGAAGCAGGAGGGTTGCTTGAGCCCAGGGGATCGAGATCAGCCTCAGCAACATAATGAGAGTCTGTCTCTATAAAAAATAAAAATAAAATATTAGCCAGGCGTAGTGGCATGGTGGCATTGTCCTAACTACTCCAGAGGCTGAGGCAGGAGGAGGATTGCTTGAGCCTGGGAGGTTGAAGTTGTAGTGAGTCGTGATTGCGCCACTACCCTCCAGCCTGGGTGACAGAATGAGACTCTATCTGAAAAAACAAACAAACAACAACAAAAACAACAAAAACAAAACAAAAAACAGAAAAAGAAAACTACATAATTTATGAAACAGAGGTTTGTTTATACTGTGACAGTGTGTAAATATTGCAATTCTTTCAGTAAGATAGAAACTAAAAGCAAAGGTTAACTTATGAATACGTTCATATGAAGAGACCACGTTGGCACAGGAAGAGATATGTGTGGAAAATTTTTCTATTTTATCCACTAAAAAAGCTACCCCATTTTCTCACCTCTCCGAACTATAGCAATAGCTAAGATTTACATACCACTTAGTAGTGCTTCATATGCATTCACTCATTCATTCCCCATAACTACCCATGAGGCAGGTAGTATTTTTCTCACTTGTTTACAGATGAGGAAACTGAGGTTGTTAACCATCAGCCCCGGCAGCACAAGCCTTGTTACTTCACTTTGTCATCATTCAGCTCTTTCAGTGGCTTTTGAGGCCTGGCTAAAGGCCAGTCTCCCTGGTCTAGGCTTATTGATGATGAGATAAGAACTGCCAGACCTCCATGCACCCTAGAGATAGCTTCCTGCCACCAGCTGAGATTAGTGATGCTGGGTTATCCGTAGCTGTCAAGGGCTGTCATCACTGAGATTGTCAGCATCCCTGCAATCTGGTTGGCTCCTGCCAGGTCCACCCACCTCCAGGTTGTTAGGTTGTTAGGTCAGAAATGGGGGGCTTGTCTCTCACTGATTTATTGCTCTTGAGAGCTACTTAGAGAAGTGGAGAGATCAATATTCTTGAATGGAAGAAGGACATGAGTCCATAGGTCAGGAGAGGTCTGAGCTGCAACAGAGAGGTGGGAGCTATCTGCACAGAGGGTACTTGAGGTGAGAAGCCAGCTTAGGCCAGTGCCCAGAGGGATGCCAACATCTAAGCATCTGGCAGATGACTTGGTGTTATTTCCTTAAGCTCTATAATTACCTCTACTTTGTTATTCTCCTTGCATCCAATTGTTTCCATAACAAAAATTGCAAAACCCTTAATTATGGCAAAGTTCTGTAACCTTGTCTTTGGGAATAATGAGGACAGAAGGAATGTAAGAAACAGGATCCCATTTTACAGCAGATTAGGGTAAATTTAACTTTTTTCCAAGTTTATTATTTATTTATTTTTGATTGATTGATTGATTGATTGATTGATTTTCGAGACGGAGTCTTACACTGTCACCCAGGCTGGAGTGCAGTGGCATGATCTCAGCTCACTGCAACCTCTGCCTCCCAGGTTCAAGCAATTCACCCGCCTCAGCCTCCAGGGTAACTGGGATTACAGGGGTGCACGATGCCTGGCTAATTTTTGTTTATGTTTTTGTGTTTTTTCCCCAAGATGGAGTCTTGCTCTGTTGCCCAGGCTGGTGTGCAGTGGCATAATCTTGGCTCACTGCAATCTCCACTTCCCGGGTTCAAGCAATTCTCCTGCCTCAGCCTCCCAAGTAGCGGGGATTACAGGCACGCAGCACTACTCCTGGCTAATTTTTGTATTTTTAGTAGAGACAGGGTTTCACCATGTTGGCCAGGCTAGTCTCGAACTCCTGACCTCATGATCCGCCCACCTCGGCCTTTCGAAGTGCTGGCATTACAGGTGTGTGCCACTGCGCCTGGCTTAGGATAAATCTACATATAAAAAAACTGATGCCTGGAACAGGAAGGAGACTAGCAGATTAAGGTACAGACCTCCCAAGATCTAGTGGAGGGAATAGTGAAGTGACCAGGGTGAGAGAGAAGCAAGTTGAATCCCTAGGAATTCCAGAAGTGGGAGGTGAGGTGGAGAGAGGAAGACCGGGAAACCAGACCAGCTTAAAGAGGAACTAGTTAACAGAAGAATAAGCACGAGGACCCAACACAGAATACAAAATTAATAAGAACCCATTTTCTTTATTAAAAATTAAAGACATTATAATGGCCATTTATTAACAGCCATGTGTTTGGCACTTTTTGTAGTCGTTTCACATAATTCTAGGGGCATCCCACTGAAGAAGGGTTTACAATCCTCATTCTACAAAAGGGGAAGCAGAGGCTCTGAAGGATCTCCTTGTGAATTGCTAATTAGAAGCTCTGGAAATTACCTATGTTCTGACTCAGCCACTTCCTCACTGTGGGACCTGCGGCATGTCACTTCATCTCGAACCCCTGAAAGACACCTGGCAGCTGAGAGACCCCTCTGGGAATCACGAGACTCTAGGGGTTCTAATGTCCCTCCACTGCACTGTCCCCCTGCCCCCTGCATTCAATCTCTGTCAACCTTAAACAATGAAGTTCAGAAAATGTAAATAAGCATAGAGTTTATCTGAGCACAAAGATTGAGGATGGCCATCCAGGAAAGCGCTGACTCCAAACAAATGATGTCAGCATTTCCAAAGTGAAGTTAAGGTTTCAATTACATAGGCAGAGATAGGGACATTCCAGGAGGATTACAAGTGTGCACGCAAAGTGCCTACCCACAGCGATGTAGTTGGTTTCAGATTGCTATATTCCAAGGAAGATGATGACTGTGAGGAGGGACAATGATCTAAAGGGGTCTTATCGCGGTTGCTACTTGGTCTTCTTAATTATTTACAGTGGAAAAAAGGCAGAGATTGCATCTGCATGCCATGTGACTCAGGCTGCATAGCCACATTCCTCTCAAGGCTCGGGATCATGTAAAGTTCCAGAAGCTTTAAGTTGTAATTCTTTTAAGTTTGATTTAATTTCACAGTTCCAAAATCCCTGTTTTACAGGTAAAGAAACTGAGGCCAGCGGCAAGGGCAGGTCTAGCATCCAGGTTCCTGCTTAAGTACCTGTGATTCTGAAGCGGAACCTGCTTACAGAACATCACTGGCGGCTCCTGGGTCTATATAAGAAAAACCGATGCCCAAGCGGGAAGGGGACTAGGAGGCCGTGTTGAGAAAACCAGAGCCAGCCAGTGGCCTTGAAGTCAGGATGAAGGCTGGGCGCTTGCCCAGTCTGGTCTGCCTTCCGCGCTGGTGCTGAGCAGCTAGTCCAGAGAGGGCAGGATCCGCGCTTCCGGTTTCCGGGCACTCCGGGTGTAGCCGCCTCTGCCCTGGGGGATCCCTTCTCCTCCAGCAGGCCGGGGAGGCCCACGTGGGCGGCTTTGTTGCAGCCAGCTTGCAGTTGTCACGGAAACCTCCTCCGGCGTCTCCAGGGACCACAGCGGTAGAGGAAATAGCCACCAATGAGATAGCGGGGTTCTCGTGACGTCACGGTAGCTGGGCAGGCTTCACAGCTTTGGCCGAGAACTCAGCAGATCCCCGGAGTCTGAGGCCGGGGGTTGGGATTCTGGTACAGGGAGAGGAGTAAGAGTGGCAGTCTGAGAGACGCAGCTTCGTCGCCTCCAGGGTGTTCGAAGGCACCTCCTATCAAGTTCCTCCAAAATGCACCTCTCCCCTCCCCCCACCTGCTCCTCCTCCTCCTGAATTCCTTTTCGATGCAGGCACCGCCGTCTACTGTAGGATAAGCGGCCCTTGGGTGGGGGAGAGTGGAAGAGAACTGTCGTTGGCAGAGAAGAGAAGACTTCAGGAGAAATCCTGTCCCTGGCTTTCGCTGAGTGGGGTTCAGGCAGCTATGGGAGTTCAAGAGAGGAAGGGCTTCTCCTAACGGGGGAGGGTGGGAGAGGGAAGTGCCACCCTGGAAAACTACTCCACTAGTTGCAGTGTGCATGGCGGGAAGGAGGAGAATTGGCTGGAGCTGAGCTGCAGGGAGCCTGAATGCCACCTTGTCTTGCTGCAGATGGCCCCAAACCCTGCGGTGCTCTTCCTCAGGTGGCCATAGGACCTGGCTCAGTCCAGCTTGAGGAGGGTCCCCGGAAGGAAGTCATTCCCCCTTCCCTTCTCAGAATGAGTAAGAACCAACTGTGAGCCAGGTCCTTTTCCAAGGCCTGGGGTGCAATAATGAATAAGAGAATAAGGTTCCTGCCCTCAAGGAGACTGGCTCTAGGATGTGTTAGAACTTAAATTCCAAACTCTCCACCCCAGCCTCTGCTCTGAAAGTGAACTTTTGTACTGAACGAAGTGAACAGATTATAACAAGACATGGCCCTAAAAGGGTATCCATTCTTGATGGCGCCCTGACCATATCCGGAAACCTGCTCCTTTGCAGTGCTCAGGGCTGAGGTCCTGGGGCCGCCTCCTGAGGCCCCAGCTTGGTGTCCATCCTGTCCCCTCCTCTCTGTATGTTTTCTTCACCTTCAGTTTCTGCTTCAAGGATTCCTCCAGAAAGAACGGGGCTAGGTTGGAAGTGGTTTATCCTAGTCTCTTGTCCCTAGGAAGGAGTAAATAGGCATGAGACTTACAAGCTATCAGGGTTTCAGGCGTTTGGAGGCTGATCAAGAAAAAACAGGAACACTAGAGGCAGGCACACAGAAGCATTATTGGGCAGTGCTTGGATAGGGATGCATAAGAGGGGAAGTTCCTCATAGCATGAGACCATCCAGAGCTTTAAGGTGGGGGAGCCATCTTTCAGAATGGGAGGGGTTAAGGCATCTCCTGGGGGAGAGGGTGACCAGAGAGGGGTCTTCTCTGTTTAGGTGATGTCCCTCAGCAGCATGGCAGGGAGTCTCCAAAGGGAAGCAGCTGCTTGGGGTCTTATAACTACAAAGCTATGTTGTATCTATTGCTAGCAACTTTGTGTGAGGTTTTGCAGGGTTTGCAAAGCAGGCAGCCTCTAAGTGGCTAAAAATATGCTTCTTTGGACCATTTGAAAAAATAATTGGATGTGTAGAAATTTGAATGTGGCACTGGCAGGCTTTTGAGCTAACAGGTCTCAGCCCATGGTGAAGAAATAAACAACCTAGGAACCCATACACGGAGGCCATCTTTGCCTCATCAATATAACACATGTACTGAAGGAAGAGAGAAAGGTCTGCTGCTGGCCTTGCCTCTTGGCATGACCTTGACCCAGGGTCCTCTCGGATAGTAAATGAGGGACATCTCATGGCAGACATTCCCACCCCCCGATGACTCTTAAGCCTGCCATTCAAGTCCTTCATGATCTGGGTCTGCTGACTCTTACACCCTGTGCTGAGTGTCGTAATAGCGTCATGGGCAAGGTAGTCTTCAATGGATAAGACAGAAATTTCCTCATGTCATGTCCAACTCAAGAACCTTAACAGCTCCCTATTGTCCACTTTGTCCTGACCACAGGCCTAGCCAGATCCACTGATTCTTAGTGCCATGCCTGCACTGCCGTGGCCACTTGCAGAGGTCATTCTACTGCTTTCTGGGTAAGTTGTTGAGTTCTTGGGGACTTAGTGAGATGTTCTTAAGCCTGCTGGCCTCAACGCCTGTGGCAGATGCTCCACTTATTCCCCACTTTCTGTTCTCCTCTTCTTCCATGATAACAGAATCTCACACAACTGCCCCGAATAATATCTATATTTCCTGGCCTCTCTTGCAGCCAGGTGTGGCCAGGTATGTTAGCCTCCTAGGGCTGCTGTACCCGAGCACTGCAGATCGAGTGACTTAAAACCACAGAAACTGATTGTCTCACATAGAGGCTAAAAGCAAGGCTGTGCTCTCTCTAAAACCTGAGGGGTGAGTCCTTTGTTGCCTCTTCTGGCTTCTGGTGTTTGCCAGCAACCCTGGGCATTCTTTGCCTTATAGACACATCACTCCAACCCCTGCCTCTCACATCCCATGGCATCTTTTCCCTCTGGGCCTCTTTTCCTCATCCTATAAGGACATCCGTCATATTGAATTAGGGCCCACCTTAATGATCTCGTCTTTTTTTTTGTTTTTTTGTTTTTTTGTTTTTTTGTTTTTTTTGAGATGGAGTCTCAGTCTGTTGCTCAGGCTGGAGTGCAGTGGCACGATCTTGGCTCACTGCAACCTCCACCTCCCAGGTTCAAGTGATTCTCCTGCCTCAGCCTCCCGAGTAGCTGGGACTACAGACACCCGCCACCATGCCCGGCTAATTTTTGTATTTTTAGTAGAGGTTGGGTTTCAGCATGTTGACCAGGCTGGTCTTGAACTCCTGACCTCAAGTGATCTGTCCGCTTTGGCCTCCCAAAGTGCTGGGATTGCAGGCGTGAGCCACTGCGCCTGGACTTTTTTTTTTTTTTTTAGAGACAAGATCTTGCCCTGCTGCCCAGGCTGGAGTGCAATGGTGTGATCATGGCTCACGGCAGCTTTGAACTTTTGGGCTTAAGCCATCCTCCCGCCTTCTTGGCCTCCCAAGTAACAGTGACTACAGTGTGAGCCACCATGCCTGACTAATTTTATTTTTATTTTGTAGAGACAGAGTCTTGCTACATTGACCATTCTCGAACTTCTGGCCTTAAGCAATCCTCCTATCTTGGCTTCCCAAAGTGTTGGTATTACAGGCATGAGCCACTGTGCCTGGCCTTTTACTATAAATAAAAATAAACTTATAAGTGTATAAATCCCTTATTATGGAGTTTCTGTCCCTTGCAGAACCCAGTTCTAGCACACACACTTCATGCTATCTCAGACTTGGAGCTTATTAATGAGGTTTGATTTTTCCTTGGAGTTACCAAGAGGAATAGAACACAGGTGCTTTTGTTTTTAGATCTTCAGATTTATTTGGGGATTCTATCTTGCATTCTCCTTCTCAGAGACACCCACCAGTGCCTAATCTGTGGCTTCTTTTCTGGCTTTTTTTTTCTCCCTTCACTCAATTCAGAGATTCTTAATCTCTTAATCTAGAGCAGGAAAAAAGTATTATCTTGCATTCATCCAAATCTATTGATTCTGTCATAAACTGCCTGCCCTGAGTTCCTTGGGGCTTTGACATTTGACACTCAAAACCTTTGTCTCTGCTGGATGCTGTGGCTCATGCCTGTAATCCCGGTACTTTGGGAGGCCAAGGCAGGCGGATCTTTTGAGGTCAGGAGTTCAAGACCAGCTTGGCCAACATGGTGAAACCCCATCTCTACTAAAAACACACATACACAGACACACAATGTTAGCTGGGCGTGGTGGCGGGCGTCTGTAATCCCAGCTACTCTGGAGGCTGAGGTAGGAGAATCACTTGAACCTGGGAGGAGAAATTTGCAGTGAGCCAAGATCGTGCCACTGCACTCCAGCCTGGGTGACAGAGTAAGCTTCCGTCTCAAAAAACAGAACAAAACAAAAAAACCTTTGTCTCCTTTTGTTGTCTCAAAGATGTACTTTGAAAACCAGAAATTCAAAATGGACATTTTTGCGTTTCTGTGCCCCTCTTTCCCTGGGGCCGGGAGCCCGGAGTGCTGTAGTGGATGCCCAGTAGGGGAAAGGTCACAGGGACCAGGAATGACCAGGGTGAAGACACATTGGCTAGTTTATCAAATGATCCTGCCACATGAGCATTCACCTAGATGTATCAGGAAATGCCATTACAGAAAACATGAAAAGTCTTCAAGAAACTTTCCCCGTAAAAGATTCTGTATTCAAATAAGTTTGAGAAACACTCGGAGCTTTTAATATGCTGATAGGCACTGTGAGATGGATAGAGTACTGTATTTCCAAAATTTACTCCCCCACTCCCCGAACCACTGACTAACACATCAAAGCACATACAGGGTTCTGTGTTCTAAAATGCATTTCTGTGTAAGTACACGGGGTGTGTGGATGCAGAGATGACGTCCGGGAGGAAACAGAAGAGGCCGGTACGGTCGCCTCAGAGAGGCGAGGTGGGAAGGAGACTCCCTTTTCACTGTGTATCTTTTGGTATTTTTGGCTTCTGTTTACTATGTGCATGTATTAAAATAGATGAAATTAATTTGTGGCAGCTTAGATGAGCCCAAAGCTGAAAATGTATTGACATCATATTTAACTGAATCCTTATGAATGATAACTACCAGACTTACTGAGGGTCATCTTAAGAAATATCCCTCATTGGTGAGGATGTGGAGAAAGGGGAACCCTCGTACACTGTTAGTGGGAATGTAAATTAGTACAGCCATTTCAAAAACCATGGAGGTTCCTCAAAAAACTAAAAATAGAATTACCATATGATGCAGCAATCCCACTTCTGGGTTTATTTCCAAAGGAACTGAAATCAGTGTGCCAATGAGATGCCCGCACTCCCATGTCCATTGCTGTGTTACTCACAATAACTAAGATACGGCAACAACCACAGTGCTCATCAACGGGTGAATAGATTTTTTAAAGGGGCAAATATACACAATGGGATACTATTCAGCCTTTAAACAGCAGGAAATTCTGTCTTCTGTAACAGCACGAATGGGCCTTAAAGGACCCAAGAGAAATAAGAGAGGCACAGAGAGACAAATACCAAATGATCTCATTTACAGGTGGAATCTAAAAAAGTTGAACTCAGAAGTAGAAAGTAGAATAGTAGTTGCCAGAGGCTGGGCCAGTGGGAGTAGTGGGGAATGTGGATGGGAAAACGGGGGATGTTGGTCAAAGGATACAACATTTCAGTTAGACAGGAAGACTAGGTTCTGGTAATCTATTCTATAACCTTAATCCTAACCCTGACCTAATTATCTACAGCATGGTGACTATAGACAGTGTATTGTATATTTCAAAATAGCCAAAAGCATGGATTTGAAATGTTCTCATCACAAAGAAAAGATGAGTATCTGAGGTGATGGATATGCTAATAAGCCTGAATCGATTACTCCACAACATACACATATTGAAACATCACAGCGTACACCATACATATATATGGTTATTATTGTCAGCTAAAAATAAAATAAAATGAAAAATGAAGAGAAATGTCTCTCAGAAACTTTTCATTGAACCTGATATAAGAATGGCATTGAAGATGCTATAAAATAAGAAGCAAGAAAAATAAAAACAAAAAAATGAATTTGACTAGGGTGGTGTGGAACTGACGCTACTGAATTTTTTTTGAAGCTGTAATGTGCAGTTGGAGTTGAGACCTATTGGGATTTAGAGAGATCTTTGAGAGGTCCTCACTCAGCCATTTCCCTTGTATTAGACAAGGTATTAGACATGGGAAATTTTAAAGTGAGACTCAGTCTCTATCCTCAAATGGCTCATGGAGATGGAAGTCACTTGGTTTCTTATCAAAGATGTGTCCAGAAAGAGCCTTTTCTGCACCCATTGAGCCCAGCCCCATTGTGTATGTGCTAGGGAAGGGCTTGGCATCAAAGCAAGGCCAGAGATGGGCTTGCCCAGAAAATGGCTAAAAGGAGCTTATCACGTCAGCCTAGGAAGCTAAAGAGCTTTGGGTCATCTGCAACCCTGAAGGCAGCCTGGTCCTTCCAGGCACTGCAGGGCGTTCTACATCCAGGTGACATTCTCAGGCCTAGGAAGTTCAGGAGGGGGTCAGCTTGAATAGCAGTGGCTCCTGGATTTTGCCCTAAAAAAGCTTTTCCACTTGCCAGGCCTCTAACCACATTTTTTTTTAAAGCATCTCAGATATAGAATCACCCAGTTTCTATTTTAAACTCCACCAAATGGAGAAATCACCATTTCAGGGAAGAGAGCTTGTCAGTTTTGGACTACTCTAATTTTATTTTATCTCAAACTTTCTATTGGAAATAATTATAAGCTCAGAGAAAATTACAAAATTAGTACAGAGTCCTTTCCCCACATAGTGACATCTTCCATGGGTATAGTGCAATATCAAAGTTAGGAAATTTGCATTGGCATATTACCGTTTTAGACTACAGGTTTTATCTCACCAGTAAAAAAATCCTTCATGCATTTTGTGTGTATGTATATTCTTCAATGCAATTTTATCCCATGTAGAAATTTGTGTAACCACCACCACAATTAAGATACAGAACTGTTCTGTCACTGCAAAAGACCTCTCTCCTGCTACTTCTTTACATTCACACCCACTCCTTCACTCCCCACCCCTCCCCTGGAAACCACTTATCTTTTTTCTCCATCTCTACATAGACAATGTTATATAAATGGAATAATTCAGGATGCAATCTTTAAATATAACAGCTTTATTGAGATATAATTAATATAACATGTAATTCCTCCATTAAAATTGTACAATTCAATGGTTTTTAATCTATTGAGTCATGCAACTATCACCACAATTTTAGAGCTTTTTCATCACTGAAAAAGGAAACCTTATATCCATTAGCAGTCACTCCCTATTTCTCCCAAACTCTCAATCTTAGGCAACCACTAATCCACTTTCCTTTTTATTTACCTTTTGACTGTGTGCTGAACTCTTAATTTGCTTTCTGTACTGATAGATTTGTCTATTCTGGGCATTTCATATAAGTAGAATCACACAATACGTGGTCTTTTGTAACTGGCTTCTTTCACTTACCATAATGTTTTCCAAGTTCATGTATGTTGCAACACGTACCTCATTATTTTTTATAGCTGAATAATAATCCAGTGGATGGATAGATCACATTTTGTTTACCTATTTATCAGCTGATGAACATTTGGATGTTTCAATTTTTTGGCTGTTATGAATTATGCTGCTATGAACATTTGCATACAAGCTTTTATGTGGACACAGTGTTTTCATTTCTCTTAGGTATACACCAGGGAGTGGAATGCCGGATCATATGACAACTCTATGTTTAACTTTTTCAGGAGCTGTCAAACTGTTTTCCAAAAGCTGTACTATTTTACCATCCCACCAGCAGCGTATGAGGGTTCCAATTTCTCCACAACCTTACCAACACTTCTTATCATCTTTTTTTTTTTTTTTTTTTTTTTTTGAGACAGGGTCTTGCTCTGTCGCCTAGGATGGAGTGCAGTGGCGTATGCATGGCTCGCTACAGCCTTAACCTCCCAGGTTCAAATGATCCTCTTGCCTCAGCTTCCTGAGTAGCTGGGACTAAAGGAGGATGCCCCCACACCTGGCTAATTTTAAAATTTTTTGTAGAGATGAGATCTCATTATGTTGCCCAGATTGGTCTCAAACTCCTGGGCTCTAGCAATCCTTTTGCCTTGGCCTCCCAAAGTGCTGGGATTACAGGCATGAGCCTTGATTATAGGATGGCTATAATCAAGAGCCATCTGTCCTGATTATAGCCATCCTACTAGGTGTGAAGTAGGAGCTCACTGTGGTTTTAATTTGCAATTCCACTAATGACTAATGATGTTGAGGATATTTTCATTCTCTTATTAGCCATTTGCCTATATTCTTTGGAGAAATATTTATTCAGATTCTTTGCCCATTTTAAAATCGAATTATTAGTCTTCTTATTATTGAGTTGGAAGAGTTTTTTAATATATGCTAGATATAAGTCCTTTATCAGATATAAGCTTGAAAATATTCTCTTCCATTCCATGAGTTGTCTTTATGCTTTTTTCATGGTATCTCTTGAAGTACAAAAGTTTTTAATTTTGTTTTTGTCTCTGTTTATGAGACAGAGTCTTGCTCTGTCGCCCAGGCTGGAGTGCAGTGGTACAATCTCCACTCACTGCAACCTCTGCCTCTTGGTTCAAGCAATTCTCCTGCTGCAGCCTCCCGAGTAGCTGGGATTACAGGCATCTGCCACCATGCCCGGCTAATTTTTGAATTTTTAGTAGAGACAGGATTTCATCATGTTGGCCAGGTTGGTCTCAAACTCCTGACCTCAAGTGGTCCACCCACCTTGGCCTCCCAAAGTGCTGGGATTACAGTTGTAAGCCACCACGCCTGTCTAATTTTTATATTTTCAGTAGAGATGGGATTTCATCATGTTGGCCAGACTGGTCTTGAATTCCTGATATCAAGTGATCTGCCCACTTCAGCCTCCCAAAGTGATGGGATTACAGGCATGAGCCATTACACCTGGCCCAAAAGAGTCTGTTTTGTCAGGTGTTTTTTTTTGTTTGTTTGTTTTGTTTTTGAGATGGAGTTTCACTCTTGTTGCCCAGGCTGGAGTGCAATGGCACGATCTTGACTCACTGCAACCTCCACCTCCCAGGTTCAAGGGATTCTCCTGCCTCAGCCTCCTCAGTAGCTAGGATTACAGGAATGTGCCAGTAGGACCTCCACTTCCCAGCGTGCACCACCATGCCTAGCTAGGTTTTTTTTTGTTTTTTTTTTTTTGTATTTTTAGTAGAGACAGGGTTTCTCCATCTTGGTCAGGCTGGTTTCGAACTCCCAACCTTAGGCAATCCACCTGCCTCAGCCTCCCAAAATGCTGGGATTACAGGCTTGAGCCACCACACCCACCCTTGTCAGTCTTAAGATCTGTTTTAATGTTAATGTTGGTCAGCTGTTCTGAATTCCAAAGGGAGGGAGGTACAATGAGGCATCTTGGACCCCCCCTTCCCATCGTGGCCTTAACTAGATGTTCAAGTTTACATTGGAATGCCCTTGGTTGAGAGGGGGTCCATCAGTTGATTGCGGGGCTTAGAATTTTATTTTTGGTTTATAATTTTCACATATAGTTTGAGGAAGAAGTTCAATTTTATTTGCATGTGGATATTCAGTTGTCCCAGTGCCATTTTGTTAAAAAGACTTTCTTCCCCTTTTGAATTATTTTGGCACCCTTGTCAAAAATCAATTAACCATAAATGTAAGGGTTTGTTTCTAGACTTTCAAGTCTATTTCACTGATCTATTTGTCTATTCTTATGTCAGTACCACACAGTCGTGATTACTCTAGCTTTGTAATAAGTTTTGAAATCATGAGGTGTGACTGCTCCAACTTTGTTATTTTCTAAGATTGTTTTGACTGTTCTGGATCCCCTGAATTTCCATATGAATTTTAGAATCAGCTTGTCAATTCTCATGAAAAAATCAGCAGAGTTTTGATAAGAATTCCATAAAATATGTAGATCATTTAAGGGAGTATTGCTGTCTTAGCAATACTATATTAAGTCTTCCAAACCAGTATGTTTTCTATTTATGTAAGTCTTCTGTAATTTCTTTCTGCAAATTTTTGTAATTTTCAGGCTATAGGTTTTCCAAACCTTTTTTTTTTTTTTTTTTTTTTTTTGAGACAGAGCCTTGCTCTGTCACCCAGGCTGGAGTGCAGTGCCACAGTCTGGGCTCACTGCAACCTCCGCCTCCTGGGTTCAAGCCATTCTCCTGCCTCAGCCTCCTGAGTAGCTGGGATTACAGGCATGCCTCACCACCCCCAGCTAGTTTTTGTATTTTTAGTAGAGACAGGGTTTCCCCATGTTGGCCAGGCTGGTCCTGAACTCCTGACATCGTGATCCAACCTCTTTGGCCTCCCAAAGTGCTGGGATTACAGGTGTGAGCCACTGCACCTGGCCAAGTTTTCCAATTCTTTTGTTAAATTTATTCCTAAGTATTTTATTCTTTTGAAACAATTATAAGAGGAATTGATAATACGACTTAAGAAGAAATCACTTAGGCAGATAGTAAGACTATGCAGTCCTCGACAAGGTTTTTCTCTTTAATGAAAAGCAGCCCAAATCATTTTCTAACAATGAGCAGCCTGTAAAGTTGAGCTGCAGACATAGACAAGCAAGCTGGGAGCTTTGCGATGGCGGCTCCATCTTCCCTTCTCAGCCAGACAGGCATACAGTAAGGAGCAGCCAAGATGGCACTGTCCAAGGAGAATTCATTTACCTAATAAGATTAGAGTGGGGCAACCAGCCTTCCCCCACTCTCTGCTGCCCCCACTCCCACCCCCACCCCCGCCCCATGCTATGTAAATATCACACCTGATCAAACCAATTTGTGAGTCCTATGTAAATCAGACACCGCCTCCTCAAGCCGGACTATAAAATATGGTGCATTTGCATCCAGCCAGTCTTTTCTGCTCAGAAGACCCTTCTCTATATGCAGAAAGAGTTGTTTTTCTTTCTGTTCTCTTCTGCCTATTAAACGTCCGTTCCTAAACTCCTGGTATGTGTCTGTGTCCTAAATTTCCCTGGCACGAGACGACAAACCCCAGGCTATATACCCCAGACAACGTGGCCACTTCAGAATTATTATGTTTTAAAAACCACTTTTGTTGGGTTGTTTATAGCTAGTGTATAGAAATGCAATTGACTTTTGTATATTGATCTTCTACTCTGCAATCATACTGAACTCATTTATGAGTTCAATTAATTTTTAATGGATTCTTTAGGATTTTCTGTACACAGCATCATGTCATCTGCAAACAGAATTTTATTTCTCTCTTCCTGTGGTGTTATTTTATATATATATAGGTTTTTGTCCGTGGTTCCTGGCCCATAGTCTTTTATAGTCTCTTGTTATAATGTTGGGTATATTAGGCCTCAGGAAACAGAATCTCTTGCCTGCCCTCCTTTCACCTGCCCCAAAGCAGGACTCTATTCTTCCCACCTTTCTGATTGTGAGTCTTACAACTCTCCCCTGAGAGGATCCTGCCTCATACCCTGGGGGAAGGAATGCTGACTTCCTGAAGCTTCCATAGAAATCCAAGAGAATTGGGTTCAGGAGTTTTCAAATAGCTGAAAATGTGGAGGTTCCTGGAGGGCAGTGCCCCAGAGAGGGCATGGAATCCCTGAGCCCGTTCCCTTACACCTTGCCCCATGTATCGCTTCATCTGTATCCTTTGTAATAAACTGGTAAATGTGTTTCCTGAGTTCTGTGAGCTGCTCCAGCAAATTATTTAAACCCAAAGAGGAGGTGGTGGGAACCCCGATCCAAACCCAGTGGTCAGCAGTTCTGGAGGCCCAAGTTTGTGGTTGATGTCTGTGGAGCAGGGCTAGTCTTGGGGACAGAGTATTCAACCAGTGGAATCTGATGCTATCTCCAGATAAATAGTGTCAGACTTGAACTGGAGGACAACCAGCTGGTGTCCCCTGCTTGATAGTAGGGAGAAACTCCTAAAATTTTGTCACAGAATTCTTCTTCTATATAGATATTATTGTTGTGGTGTAAGAGTAGAGGAAAAACGTGGTTTGAGAGAGTTTTTCCTGACATAATTTGTGTCAGTGAATTGGGATTTGCTGGAAAGGCCCTGACAACAGAAACACGTGGTTTGGGAAAAGAAAGAAAAAAAGGGTGGGCAGGGGGTGGGGCAGTGGTGAGAAACCTTTGATTCCTGGGTGGCTACGTGGTCGCCCATGATATGAGGCTGCAGCTGTGTTGAGATTGTAAACCGAACATAAAACCGACTGAATGGGCCTACTTCCTCTTGGCTAAGGAGATCACGCCTAAAACCTGAAAAACTAGTTCAGGCCATGACAGGAATGAGGGAGCAGATGTTAGAGTAGGTAGCTAGGCAGACATGAGCAGGGCAGGAGAGGAGGTTTCCCCTGCCCAGTCGCCAGCAATGTCAGGCAACCATCAGGTGAAGGTGGTTGTTATACTGTCTGTCTAAAATAATAATCGATAGTCTCCCAATAGATAGAAAACACCTGAAGCTGGTGATCAGTAGCTTCCTAAAAAGATCTGAGGAGTTGGGCAGGCAGGCTCAATCATGCGCACTAAGGGGCAAAATGGCGAAGTTTCACTGGTATATGACCTTTTTCTAGAAACACTTGACTGGTGTAGGAAAAAAATGCCTCAGATGAGCACATGCACAACTTCAGTAAACACACTGCTCATGTGGCCCCTCCTAAGTGCTGACAGGCCACCCCAAAGAAAGAATCAAGGGGGAGGAAACACAAACCCTGGAACCATGCCAGTGTATAAAACTCCTATTTGGCCAGGTGTGGTGGCTTAAACCTGTAATCCCAGCACTTTGGGAGGCCGAAGTGGGTGGATCACAAGGTCAAGAGATCGAGACCATCCTGGCCAACATGGTGAAACCCTGTCTGTACTAAAAATACATAGGTTAGCTGGGCCTGATGGCATGTGCCTGTAGTCCTAGCTACTCGGGAGGCTGAGGCAGGAGAATTGCTTGAACCTGGGAGGCAGAGATTGCAGTAAGCCAACATTGCACCACCTCGCTCCAGCTTGGTGACAGAGCCAGACTTCTTCTCCAAAAAAAAGAAAAAAAAAAAAAAATTCAAGGATTGGATGGGGCACTTAGATCTCTCAAGTCACCTGCTTGGTGCTTGGCCTTCTTCCAAGTGTACTTTGCTTCCTTTTGTTCTTGCTCTAAAGCTTTTTAATAAACTCTCACTCCTGCCCTAAAACTTGCCTTATTCTCTCACTCTGCCTTATGCCCCTTGGCTGAATTCTTTCCTCTGAGGAGGCAAGAATCAAGTTTGCTGCAGACTCATTGGATTCACACTGCCAGTACAGATGTGCCTCATTATACTCTCCTCCCTTTAGAATTCAGGCACAATTGACCAACATTAACATTAAAACAGAGATCTTAAGACTGACAAAACAGACTGACTAGTAATAATATACCAAATTTCAAACCAATGCTAATATAGCATCACATGACAGATAGCAGGACCTGAAGAAAAAAAAAAAAAAAAAGAAAGGCTTTTCTCTTTTCTCTGGGAGAAAAGTTGCATATGTAAAGAGTCTCTATTAACATAATTGAGCTTTCCCCTTCCAGGTGCTCCCAATCCTGAAGAGATTAACCGAAAGTCTGGCACCTTTTAAAGGTCTAAATAGGAAACATTTGCCATCTGTTATCTCTAAGGTTGCTACCTATGATACTTCATCTACATAATAGTAACCTTGCTCTCCACAACCCCTTATCTTAACCTAGACACTTCTTTCTATTGACTTCAGGTCTTTAGGTAATAACTCTTTCAACTAATTACCAATCAGAAAATCTTTGAATCCATCTATAACCTGAAAGCCCGCTTCCCCACTTCCCCAGCTTCAAGTTGTCCTGCCTTTCAAGACAGAATTAATGCATATATATGAGGTATCAATTGATGTCTTAAGTCCCCCTAAATTGTATAAAATCAAGCCATAACTGAATCACCTTGAGCACATGTTCTCAGGACCTCTTGAGACTGTGCCTCAGGCCATGGCCGCTCATATTTGGCTCAGAATATTAAAAATTTTAGAATTTGTCTTTTTTCATCAATAAGGTGAACATTTCCAGTGAAATTTAAAGATGGATCCAACTCCCAGGGAGTTGGGTCACTGGAGGCATAAGGAAATGCAAACTAATAAGAAAAAATTAAAATATTCAATCTCTCGGCTACTGTTATCTATAATAGCTAAAATGAAAGTAAAAGAGGCTGGGTGCGGTGGCTCATGCCTGTAATCCCAGCACTTTGGGAGGCCGAGGCGGGCAGATCATGAGGTCAGGAGATTGAGACCATCCTGGCTAACAGGGTGAAACCCTGTCTCCACTAAAAAATAGAAAAAAAAAAAGATAGCCGGATGTGGTGGCGGGCGCCTGTGGTCCCACCTACTAGGGAGGCTGAGGCAGGAGGATGGCATGAACCTGGGAGGCAGAGCTTGCAGTGAGCCGAGATTGCGCCAGCCTGGGTGACAGAGCAAGACTCCGTCTCAAAAAAAAAAAAAAAAAAAAAAAAAAAAGAAAGTAAAAGAGAGTGTGAAGTTGGGTCTTGAGGCTGTTGAGGCTGGACCAAGCTCAGATGTAGGTCAAAGCTCAGGCCACCAGCCTCAATGCTACCCACAAGTGGGAACATTATGCCAGGACAACAGAAAGTACCTCTAAGAACTGTGGTTACCAAGAAGGTATTCAACGTGGGAGAAGGACAAAACCAAGTAACGACTGAAGCCAGAGGGAATAGCGTGAAGGAATTGTTTCATTTTGTAGAGTGGTATCATCAGCTTCCCAAGGCATCTTTACAAAAATGGATCATGGGAATAACTAATTTAGGAGCAGTATCTTTGGTTTAAAATGCTGAGAGTGGAAGAGCATGTTTGGGTTGATGCAGGACCCATAGCTCGCTATTGAACAGTCGCACATGGGTATATATGATCTGGACACACAGGAGGTTATGCCCGAGGGAACAGCCAGCCTGGTGCACTGGATAAAAACTTCTGTGAGGTCTGTTAACCCTGGGAAGGGAAACTGTTTAACTTCACCTATAAAGGCCAATGGACACCCCAGATGAGGCAGCTGATTCACTTCATACGCAAGCCATGTGCAATTGACTCTATGACCTCAGGGATATTCACCCACTGAATATGTCTGCTACCCAGGTCATAGATAATTAATTTTATAATGTTTTTGTAGAGATGGTGTCTCACCATCTTGCCCAGGCTGGTCTCAAACTCCTGGGCTCAAGCCATCCTCCCTGGCTCAAGACATCCTCCCACCATGGCCTCCCAAAGCGCTGGGATTACAGGTATGACCCACAGTGCCCAGCCCTATTTTTAATTTTAATTTTGTTTCTTTTTTTTTTTTTTTTTTGGAGATGGAGTCTCGCTTTGATGCCCAGGCTGAAGTGCAGTGGTGCAAGCTTGGCTCACTGCAACCTCCCTGTCCTGGGTTCAAGTGATTCTCCTGCCTCAGTCTCCCGAGTAGCTGGGACTACAGGCGCATGCTGCCATGCCCAACTAATTTTTTGTATTTAGTAGAGACAGTTTCACTGTTGTTGCCCAGGCTGAGCTTAGGCAATCCACCTGCCTTGGCCTCCCAAAGTGCAGGACTACAGGTGTGAGCCACTGCACCTGGCCAATTTTGTTTCTTTTAAAGACAGGGTTCTCACTATGTTACCTAGGCTGGTCTCAAACTTCTGGCCTAAAGTGATCTTCCCCCATCAGCTTCCCAAAGCATTGGGATTACAGGCATGAACCACCAAGCCTAGCCTGTTCTCTCTACTCTTATGAATGGATCCAAGATTTTCCATAATAAAAAGTTATATTTTTAACACTGCTCAATGAAAGTTAATGGCTTAGTGACTCTGCATTTCTGTCTTCTTTCTGTCATCTTCAATGACACTTTTTATGTTGTTTTACACTGCTCATAGAGTCTGCCTCTCTTTCTTCTGAAGTGTCCTGGTGGGCAGGAACTGTGTCCTGTTCACAGTCTTATCTCTGCAACAACCCCACTCACTCCAACAAATACATGATGATGTAAAATACATGTCCTGGGGACATGATGTTGTGTAAAAGCAGACATGGTTGCCAAATCATAGAACTCAGAATTTAGAGGAACTCTCAATCATTAATTAAATAGTTGTGTCCATAAATGTACAATTGCTCCTAAGTGTTGCATTCGGAGAATACATAGAGTTAACAGGTAGGGACTCTATTAGTCAGGGAGCTCAGGGAGGCCTCCCATAGAAAGTAACAATCAGCCTGAGGGATAAGAAGCTTCAGTCTGAAGGATGAGAAGGAATTAACTTTGTTTATCAGGTAGGATGCTTTTGGCTTCAAGTATTGAAAACCCTAACTTAGTTGACTCAACAATAAAGAAAATGGATCATCCAATATAAGATGCCCAGAAATAAAAGAAACTTCCACATTGGACAACTCAGTAGCTCAACAATGTCATCAAGAACCCGGGTCCCTTGGGAAGCTGAGGTTGGAGGATTGCTTAAGGCAAGGAGCTTGAGACCAGCCTGGACAATGTAGCAAGACCTCATCTCTACAAATATTTTAAAAATTAGCCAGGCATGGTGGCATGTGCCTATAGTCCCAGCTAATTGGGAGGCTGAGGTGAGAGTATAACTTTACCCAGGAGTTTGAGGTGGCACTGAGCTATGATTGCATTACTGCACTCCAGCCTGGTTGACAGAGCAAGACCTTGTCAATAATTAAACAAACAAACAGCAAAAAAAAAAAAAAAAAAAAAAAAAAACACCCCAACAACTAATCGTTTTTGTCATAGTATGCTCATTCCCCCCCACAATAGATCGGCAGAGCAC